>NC_053424.1:118928784-119214904 GCF_007990345.1 Gossypium hirsutum | reverse complement strand
CTCTAGATATAGCAAAGGGCCAGTGGTTTCACTCTATATCATTCGCTTTTTTTTTTTTTCTTTCTTTATTTTATATTTTTTTGCTTGTTTAGCTGCACCAATGGCGACCGATGCTAAAGCAGATCCAGAGCCGCACTGCAGAGAAGACGATGACAACGCTCCCGCCACCGCCGCAGACGATGAGGACACCGGTGCTCAAGTAGCTCCTATCGTCAAGCTCGAGAAGTCGCTGTCGCTACTGGTGAAGAAGACGAGGATCCGATTCTCGATCTGTGAGCTAAATCTCTGCTGTTTAGAATATTTTTCTTATATTCTTTTAGAGATCTTTCTCTTCTTTTTTTTTTTTCTGCTGAAAAAATTAATGATTCGTTGCAGGAAGGCAAAGCTGTATCGATTCGATAAGGAAGGGAATCAATGGAAGGAGAGAGGAGTTGGAAATGTGAAGCTCTTGAAGCACAAAGTCAATGGCAAAGTCCGTCTAGTCATGCGCCAATCTAAACCCTTAAGATCTGTGCTAACCATTTCGGTCTGTTTCTTTTACTACAGTCTCTTACTATTTTTCTGATTTTGCATATTTAACGAAGTTGAAGTTTGTTCAAGTAGAATTTAAGTGTTATTATTTTGATGTAAGTTACTTTAGGGTTTAGTAAATTAAAAATTTAAATCTTATTACTGTTTCTATTAGAAAATCTTAATTTAATCATTAATACGATTAGTATTTCTGTCATATTTTTATCGAAAATACTGCTGATCTTAATGATTGAAGCTAGAAGAATTTAATTTAAAATTTTAAGTACATGACTAATCTCATATTTGAACCTTATTTTTGGTTATTTTATTTATTTTTGGTTGGTGGGGATTGATTTTGATGCTTTTGAATCTGCAGTTATTCCAACAATGACGGTGCAAGAACATTCTGGAAATGATAAATCATGCGTTTGGCACGCCGCTGATTTCGCTGATGGGAATTTGAAAGAAGAGATGTTCTGTATCAGATTTGCTTCTGTTGAGAGTGAGCATCTTCTTTTCGTTGCTTTAGTTGTCTCTTACTCTTTCATCTTTCTTTTATTTGCTAATTTTATAACACTTATCAACATCTTCTGCTGCATATATGTTGGTACTCCGACCGTTAGTTAGAATAAATAATGCTTGTGTGATTAACTCATTCTAATTCTTAAATTTAGTTATCAAAATTTTCCATTTAGGCCCTTTATAATTTATAAAAATTTAAATTAGTAATGGTAAAATTTCACTTGACTCTCCCAAATCATAAAAATTGATTAATCTCTTGAAAATTATAAAGATATAAACTATTAAAATGGTAAAATTACATTTTTACTATCGTAAAAATATATAATTTAATTCCGACCCTCCCCAAATTCTGGCTCCGCCACTGGACTTGGAATCCACTCAATTGTTTCCTTTTAAAATGTTTAGTATGCAATGCAGACTAAATAATGTCAATATATAATCTAAGGATAGGATTTTCATGTTTAGCTTATATCAACATTTTTGTTTTAAACATGCTTTATTTGATTTAAAAGTTACTGTAGTGCAAACTTATGGTATAATTCAGAGTGAAATAACAAACTTATTTTGGTGCCCCTTAGTTTTTAGATTGCTTCTTGTGGTACATAAAAGCTTAAAAGATCATTATGAATATTAGTGCCAATGTACCTTCAGTGAAGGAAATAAGATGAAACAGTTGTTTGGTAATCTTAAGTGAAGGAAGATATAAAAAACAAAACCCATTTATTTGTATTCCCCGCATATCTTGGGGAAGTGAAGCATGTAAGGTGATTATTTGCTTCTGCATGTTGAGTGTTTGTTCTATGAGGGATTTTTTCAACCAATGTCCATTTTCGAGTTCAACATCTTTCTGATCGAATCTGTTCAATCGTGTAACAATGTTACTTGGACTAAAGTGTGAGTGTCGGATATAGGTATCTATTTGTCATGTGTAGACCTGTCAAAACCGACCTGATTAACCTGAATTTGAACTGAACCCTTTATATATGCTGGGGATCACTGACATATTCGTGAATGTTCAGATTGTAAGACCTTCATGGAGACAGTTCAAGATGTTGCTGAAAGTCAGGGAAAGAAAGAGGAAAATAAAGACGCCACAGTCACTGCTGATCTCCTCGACAAGTTGAGTGTTGGAGAAAGTAAAAGTGACGGTAAAGAAGAAGATACGGTCGTTGCCTCCGACACCAAGGAAGCCGTCAAAGATGAAGCAAAAACAGAGGAAGATAAGAAGGATGAGGCTGCTTCAAAAGCATAGACCTGAAAGAGAAAGCAACAATATACTCGAGTAAGTTTATTATAAAAAAATTAATATTTAGTGGTTTAAGGAGAGAATTATATAAATATATTCCCACTCAGGTTACGTAGTTTTATTAATATTTGCAAAAAAATCAAATTATGTTGGAACCTGTGGATGGGAGGGTTTGTTTGTTTTGTCTGCATGGAATTGTAAGAGTTTTAATTTGGAAAATCTAAATGTATTACGTTTGGTTTGAAGGGCAAACCGATGTTTTGATGGAAATTTGCGTTCTAGTTGGATTTAAAATCACAATTCTAAAAGTAATTTCAATGTAGAATTGAATGAATCCTTTATATCTGGTTTACCAGTATTAATACAGAGGTATTCAATTTGAACAATAATGTATTCTTTTCGAGTTTCCCATTTCTTCTTGAACGTCTAGCCCCTCTCTGAAAATAAAAACCATTTCCAAAGTGGCCGGTTGACTGGTTGCTGGTGCTGTGCTTGTTGGTTGCTATTGTTTTAAAAGGTCCTTTGGGCTTAGGATTTGGCTTGAGGTTCGCTCTTTTCTAGTGTATATTAGTTTGGCTTAAGGGTTGGTTTCAAAGCTCTTTCGGGGAATGCATGCACTTTACAGTCTTGTGCTTCTTGTTTAAATTTTTTTTTTTAAAAAAAAAAAAAGCAAATGAAATCGGAACTCATTGATATTGATCCCAAGAAAACTGGAAAAGCCCAGAAGTAAGAAATCCCTCCAGATATTCTCTTTAATTTGTTTTCAAGAAAAATAAAAAACTTTCATTTCGCTCGCTCGCAAGTAAAAGACTAAAAAGACCATGAACTCACTGTTGTGTTGCTTTAAAAGCACCCAGGTAAGGAAGCAGCAGGGCTATTTACAGTCTTTTTTTTGTTGCCCATGTAACAGATGAATAAATCAACACACTCCAAGCCAAGCAGCCATTTAGGAAAATATACAAAGAATGTAGGAAACACCACCAAATTCATCTCAACAGAAACCTTCAATATCACCTGGAATGAAACCAATAAAAAAACCCCCTAAAATTAGATACAGGTACGGCATAACTATCACATATTAAGATTCCAATGGTTGGAAAGTTTTTATTTTGCTCAGATTACTGACAAAAGTAAAATTCCATGAATTCCTACTTACGGTTAAAAAAAACAAGTGCTCTGGCCAAATTTGAGATATAACCATTGTACTTGGATAAATATAAAAACTACACATGAATTTTGATTCACAAATTATGGACATAATCAAATTAGCACTATTTTACATTGATATTTTGCATACACAAACAATTATATTAATCCAAAATGAAAACAAATGTATGTATTCATTCTTTAAATGCATACAACTGAATCAAAATTAAAGCTTCATGTAAATATATGAACCACAGTTCAAGTGCCATGTGTACAATTACACCAAATCAAAATTCATTTATCAAATTGCACATACAAAATTCATATATAAATTTGATATATATCCCTACTAAGAAAGCTAAAAGAATTTTTTTTTAAATTCCTATTCAAAAGGAATAGTCCTATAGTTGACACTGTTAGTATTTTGTCAAAATTTGTATAAGATCAGGTATGCTTATTGAGATCATAATTGTTTGCTTTTTAAGTTAGTATGATTGCTTAAGAGTTAAGTGACACATTTTGACAAAAATACTTGCATGTCTAAGGATTGGACTAGGTTTTTTTTAAATCCTAAAAGAGGGTTTAACTTTTAACGGGGACTAAATGTCCAACTCCATCCAAGGATAGGGATTAGCAGCAGACCAAAATCAAACAATGCAATGGTAAAGATGGTATTTATAAAGATGGTATTTAAGGGCACGCCTACTATATAGAAGATTGGAAAATCTTACCTAGATGTTTTCTCAATCTTTGGAAAAATGGAAAATAATCAGCCGGAAAAGAAAGACCTCAGTTGATAAAAGAGAACATCAATGCTGGCTTATGGCATCTTTAGCGCCTGCTTCAACTGTGCAAAAGCTGCTGGATGTATTTTAGCAATGGCAGAATTAAACGACTCTCCATGAAGGGCAGCACAAGTTTGAAGGTTGTCTCTCACTGAGTTTTCTAATGATAACCGGTTGATAGGGTCCGAGACTTTGATCTGAATGATGGCACAACCAATTCGTCACAAATAAATAAATGGTATAATAATAAACATAATTTAATCCTCAACGTTTATATTCTTTTGTCAATTTGACCCTAATTCTTTTTTTGAGCTAATTTGACCCTTCACTTTTCAAAAAAAAAAAAAGTCATTGTTTTCTTAATGTCGACTAAAACATTAACCTTTTCAATATGTTGGCAGGACAACCTGTTAGGCAGTCCATGTGCACTTCATGCTAATATAGCATTATTTGTTTATATGCCATGTCAACAAAAACTTAACATTCTAATCAGTATTTCCATTAAAATGCATCAAACAAACTCTTTTTCAAAAGGTTGATGGTCAAATTTTGACTCTTTTTAAAAAGTTGAGGACCAAATTTACTAAAAGAAAAAAAGAATTAAGAGCCAAAATGACAAAAAGATGCAAATGTTAAGGGCTGAATTGACATTATGCCTAAGTAAATGTAATTCTACTAATGACCTAACTAGAGAATGTTAACCTGTCTTCTCCTTAACTCCTTACTAGGAAGCAAATCCTCATCGTGCGACCTGCCATAGCTCATGTTATCACCACTGCAATTTCTTACCAAAAATTAGGATTAAAAATAGTTACAAATCTCTGAATCGATTAAAATAACACAAGGGTTTGAGGGTTAACCTTGACTCTTCCTCAGTTAAGTCATCAGTCCCTCCGAGAATTACACTAGTGCAAACACTGCATGAATAAAAGTTTCTCACCGTTCCCTATAATATAATCTTACACTATGAATCAAAGTTAAGATTGAGCTCATACCTTAGTATTTGATCTAGTTTGTCTAGTACTTGAGGCAACCTTAAAGTTAAAATTATGGAAAGTGCTAGTCCAAATGCTTTCTTCTGGGGCAAAGATACATTGTCTACCTGTAGAAACATACAAAGGTTAATAAGTTTGTGCGTCTCATAGACTGATGCAGGAGCATCTAAATATGTTAGTATTGACCTCATCACTTTGGGTTTAAAAGATTCCTAGAGTGTCTACTTTATCAAAAACATTCCCCAATCAAACTGTACTGGTAAGTCTCTAATTGGATTCTTTTAATATCTGGATTTGATTCCCTATCAAAGACTCTAGTTGGCCAATTAAGCCTCTAGATAGTCAGAATGGTTGTTTTCTTGGAGTCAAAACATCGATTCAAATAGCTCAGAAAACTAACAAACACTTTGATGATCTTTTGACTAGTCTCCTTAGGTATATATTTTATACTAACCTTGTCAAGCCATACGCCAACTAGAGAAAGAAGAATATTATCTTCAATAGCTACACCAGTTCGCTGCAGTACTGATGAAAGAGAAGGTTCTGATGTTAGTTGTGCAAGATAGTTGGTATTCATCACCAAAATCCTTGCTATGATAGCAGCTGAAGATGCTTTCACGGCCGTCTTGGAAGGATCACCATCATCTCCACTCAAGCAAATAACAACTAGTTTCTACCAACATTTAACAAGGCATAACAGGAATTAGATTTACTACAAGGTATATTACCATGGAAATTATAATTGAGAACATGAACGATGAATAATCTCTGCAGTTAAAGAACAATGCTTACTTGTAAAGTACTGCTGATTAATGGCGGCACTTCCATGGGGAAACACTATAAAATAGCAAAAAGTGAGCACTTCCAATGCAACTTTAATGATCTAAATCTTTATCATCATCAATCAACAATTTTATCATCTATAGGTATCAATCAATTTAAGGAATAACTGTATTAAGTAAGACAAGTAAGTTGACAGTATATTACCAGTATTAGAATGTCAATGATGGGAAGAATTGAAAGCAGCCCTCTATCGTTGACGTTTCCAACAATGAGATCTAGAAGTTTAGCCACACTGGAAGCGTGCATGCTAAGAAATTCCCTTCCACCCAAAATAATGTAATCTTCAATAATATCAACAGCTACCTGCAAGTATATTCAGATCAATGTGATATTAAAAGAGAGGACAGGTGAGTCAGCAATAAACAATCATTTCATGAAAAAGCCTAAAGCACCAAATGCTGTTTGTAAAGGAGACATTGCAGTTCTTCCTTGATGAATCACTAATGGGGGGATGAAAGCACGGACCTAACAAGGGCAGTAATAATTCAAGAAGTCTAACCTGCAAATGGTCAAAATTTCTTTCCAGGATTTCCAAAAGACATGGGAAATATGCTAAGAGTTGAGGCACCATTGCAGGTGCATGAGACAGTGTGGCTTCCCATAACTGCAAATATGAGGATACTTAGCACAAAATGTTATTGGCTATAAAGGCAGCCAGATAAATAATCGAATATTTGCACAGTAGTCTAACCAGCATGCTATCCTCCAAAAGATTGAGTTCATCAGGGCCATTTATATCAATCCCTTTCTGAAGAATGGGCAAGAGCATGCTGTAACAACTAGGTGACTGATATCCAAGGGCAATAACAAAGTTCCGCAAAGCAATAAGAAGCTGTATCCGTAGAAGGCTTTCTCCAGAAGATTCCTCCCACACCTTTTCATAGGAAATTAATAGAAAATATTATTAAAAAGACAGCTGCTAAGTATAGTTGGACATGTCCAGATATGCTACTTAACTGGCATCCCAAATTATAAATTCTATTGTTGTAGTCAACTACTTATTAGGACACACACACTTCTTGTAAAAAGTGCATCAAGTTCCGTAACAGCAAACATGTAACTCACAGAGAAGAAAGTAAAGCAGTGACAACATACCATCTGGAAAAAATGCATCAAGTTGCTGGCATATGGGATGACTTCATTGACATGGCCAAGAAGAACAGAAATCAAATTTAAAACCTGGACCTGAAATTGATGAGAAAAGCAACAACATATGAATTGAATGTCAGAAGTATACAAAGATGCATATCATGTGCATAAGCACAAATACAAATACACACACTAAAAAAAAAAAACAAGAGTTACAAACTCATAAAAACATCTAGAGTTTCTAACTTATACTTCTTATTTTTAATGAGAACCAAAGAAATCAATTATGATCTTAAGTAGGACTGGACAAAAGCAAAAATCTGTAGTTTTCAAGTAACATCCACCATCTATTCAACTTTATCATCAGGAGCTTTACAAGCATGAAAGAATTTTTTTAAAGCTCAGACTGTAGATTCCAGAAAATTTCCACAATGCAATAAAATACACATATCACCTTCTCTTGAAAAGCAGATAGGGAAGAAAGAATGCCTTAGTAAACAGTGAACATTAACAACAGCAGCATAATATACCTTTGAATCAAACTCTTGAACTTCTTTGACCAACTTAAAACATGAACCCCAACAAACAGGAAGTAGATCAGAAAAATCTTTCTCTGAAAAGTTTGCATCTTCAACATGTAAACATAAGGATCGACAGGCTGCCAGCTAAAACAACAATAGACAACATAGTAACTGAGCAAAGTACAAAATAACCTTCACATTATGAAGAGGCAGAGAACAAAGCCGGGAGTTATCATATAGAAGAGAAAGCGAACGAATGGAGCATACCCTCACAGATAAGTCTTTGTCCTGTAACAACCGTATCAAGGCACAATATACAGCTCTTTTTGTGTCATCCTTTATCTGCAGGATCACAAACATCAGAAAAATTTATGACCAATTCTCCTGCTGCAGCCAATGCACTTTATTAACATTCCCATTAATAGAAATTAAAGAGGAATAACAAATTATACACAATACTATTTGACATTAGGAATTCCAGACTCGTGATGCATCACTCTTCTACTATCACAACATACAACAGATTACCCGATTCTTGATGCAAGTCAATATAAAAAGCACTCATCCAATGCTCACCAGATTGGAGCCTATTCCTAGTGGTACATATTCAAACTTTGCATTTGATTTATGTACTCTATATTCGAGTATTGCAGCCAAAGGAACAGGATCAAGTGCCAAACGATATTACATCTCACACTTTTCTTGAATCATCAGTTTCTTCCCTGAGGGAATCAAACTGCAACACTCAATTAGAAATCTACCATGTCTGAAACATTATCTACCATTAGTTTTCCAGAGGGGAAGTTTCAATTTTGATTGGACAAGCTTCTGACCTGAAAACTATTGGTCACCGTGATGCTATACTGATGGAAGCCTCAACATACTGCTGTGGCATGCATACAAACACATACATTTCACAAGAAAGAACTCAGAGATATGAAATGGCCTACAGAAGAATATTATGTTACCTCAGAAACCCATTGTCCCAGTATTAGAGCAACTTTCCGGTGGATGATACGCATATTTGGATGATCATTAGAAAGTTCAAGGGATAAAGCACCATTAAACCTGCAATCCGGGATTTTTCAGGAAAAATGAATTCATTGTACCACCTATTGAAACATAAGAAGATGATACTCATTTATTTATTTACAATGCATTAAGAGCAAAGCTTCAACAAGTAAGAACTGAACAAAGATATATTAGAAAGAAAGCAACTAAATAACATTCCCACTTTGCTTGGATTATTAAAATTAGGTTTACTAACAAAATAAGGTTTAGGGTTTAACACTCCCCCCCCCCAAAAAAAAAAAAAATCCTACCCCAGATCAACAAGGGTAGAAAGCTTATAAAATCAGCAAAACTATCAAGCGAGTATAAACCAAATATAGCCTACTAGCGAGTGGGTATACCAATCTCTGAAGCTGAGATAATTTGAGAGCTCATAATATACATATGCAGCGGCACCATAGGCAGCATCTTTAAGAAGTAACCCCGGAGTTATTTCAGATGTAGAAGTTGGGCAACCATTCATTGCCTCTTGAAGGATGGACACCACAATAGGAGCCAGCAGCTAAATGCAACAAGTTAAATTGAATAAACATACATGCATATAAAACAGCTGCCAACAAGGAAAAAGAAAAGAAAGGATCACAATAACATACAAAATGATTAGTACTAACTATCACATACTTGACTGTGGTTTTCAAACAATACAATATATAAAGCCTCCGCACAAGGCCTCAGTTTCTCTGTCCATTGAACCATATCCTGCTCATGATGAAAAACCTCAGGATTCTCATACCATTCCTCCAAATCACTCGTGGTTAGAACAAAATACCTGTTAATACATTATTTCGGACAGATTTAAAGCAACAATTTGTCAAAACGCAGGAAAGAAAAATGAAATACAGGGTGCTTTGCTCACAGAACTATTGATGTAAAATCATGATAATAATTTAGAAAATATTAATTTTAACCGTGGTTTTCCAAAATGTCACTTTTCTGCACCACAAAATGGGTTAATGGGTGGAAAAGGAAACATCAGAACGTGCAACAGGCCAAAGACAAACAGATAAAGAAGGAAAGCATAATTACCTCCTTATTAACACATTGCATAAAAGTACTATCCGTTCATTGGGCAGAAGTCTAGTCAAAACACCAGCAACAGCATTAGAAATGTTTTTCTTCATCTGCTCTAGTGTAACACCATTCTCATCCATAACCCGTCCAGTAACACTTGGTTTATATTCTTTACATTCAAATACACTTTTAGCCATTACCATACACTTAATCAGGAATTGCTCAAAGGATAATATATCTGGCTCAGGATCTGTAATCTTATTTAAGCAGAAATTTAGAACAGGTTGAAGGACGCATATATCACCAAAAGAATAAGGATGCCTTTGTTGAATTGCAACTAGAATCTTCATCAATTTAGTACATGCCCTCTTTATAAACTCCCAAAATTTAGGATGTCTATTCTGCAAAGATGTATCTGTAAAATAAGGTAACATAGAAATAAATCAATCATACAAATCTTCTATAACAAGTATTTGAGTGGCTTCAGCTTTATTGTTCAAAACAAGATTAAAAGTACTTTTTTGTTTACTGACCAAAATTAAAAATCAAAAGTTCCAGAATAAAAATATCAGTTCCTTCCACAATGCGAATGGAATAACATAGATTCCCATCAGACCAAGGAAACAGAATTTCTACATTCCAGAGGTTCTACCTAGTTCTGTATGTACAAGAAAAACATACATATATGGAAATTAAAACACACCAAGGAACTTGGTTTAGTTTCATACACTAATTCTAGATGAGGTCACTATTCTGCAACAAAGTTGTAAATATCACATGTTCATAGTGTGTAAGGGTATGAGTCCTGCAAAATAGAAAGCAGGAGAAATATTTGACGAATTTGTAAGCTAATTATATTGATTGCTTTTGTGGTTAATTAAAATTACAATATAACTCATTTGACCAGACATGCTTATCGCCTAATTTTTAGGAGAGGAAAAGGCAAAGTTCAAGCGTAAATGAATTCGGTTTTTTGCAAACGGGAGCAAAAATTGAAATCAAGCACAAGCTATCTTACAGTATGGAAGAAATGATTGGGCAGCATTCAAAAGCACAGGAGAGACCTCTTTGACTGGTCTTATCTCCTGCAATATGAAACATTCAAATAATATGCTCTCATTCCAAACTGCTATAGAAGAAAACAAGAAAATATAATGAAATGGTGATTGACTCTACAATCCTCAAAATATTCTAAATGGAAATGGAAAGAGAAAGAAGTACCTGTATACATTTTGCATCACTTTGAAACCCTGAAATCACTAATTGACATATTATCTTTAGACAAAACAACCATCTCTCACATGTTAGATAAAGATCATCATGATGCTGCTCCTTTCCATTTGAATTATAGCTCTGTGTGATTATAGAAAAACCATGTGATATTGTTTGTAAATCACTCTGCCAAATATGCCAGCAATATTTGTATAAATGGGATGAGATCTGCCAACAAAGTTTAGTAAGTCAGACTCTTTCAGTCTATAGAACAGGACAGTAAACGCAAAATTAGGAGTTTGAACCTATAGCAAATAAATTACAATCTCTAAGTGAAGAATGTAATGTAACACATATGAAGTACTCATAAACCAAAATGCAGAAGCCACTAATTAAAGTTCTAAATGTATATATTAGGCATTAGCATGAAAATGTTTTTCAATTAAGCTGTCAGTGTAGCATCCACCTTAATTTAAGCAAGAGGGAGCTAGATAAATGAGAGGTCCACAACAAGACTTTCATTTAGGGGGGTGCTATAAAAAGGAAGATGTTTCAGCATTCACATACCTCTGCAAAATTCCTTTGGTCTGCAGTAAGACGTTTTGTGGATAATTCTTTCAAAGTTCTAAAGAGAATCATAAAAATCCTGTGGGAGGTAAGAACATCAGCGGATGGGAGCTGCTGTGCAAGAAATGAGACAAGCTCTGGCCTGAAGTCATTACACCAACAAATCATTAAATATTATTAGCTAGAAAACGAAATGTCAATGAGATGTCATAATGCCGGAAGAAGAAAGACTTATTCTAGCTCAATAAAGTGGGAAAAATCATTAATGGATATCAACAAATTTAGTGAGTGATGATAATACACCATTCCCGGGGATAGTCAAAGCGAGCAATTTTTGAAATAAGCACTGCCAGCATTTGAGCTATCTGTATCAGAGAAAGAAAATGAAAATGATAGAAAGTTATTAAGGACTACTAAACTAAAATCAAATTAACATAAACAAGGTCCAATTCATACGCAACTTCAATCAAAGCCCTAAGCATCTGCTTCGCCAGTATAAGTCGAAACAACTAATACAAATAACCTTAAATTCTTTACCAATAACAACAAGAAAAGTTTAGAGAAACACCTGATAATTCTCTTCTCTCAAGTGTGATAACAATTTTTGTTTTAAATGTTGTTTCTCTTCATTGCTTATCCCCCTGAATATATAATTTCAGATCATTAGCATATCTATAGTTAACATTCTTCATCAGCTTGTAGCTGTACAGTGTGACTTGCTACTCAAAAATTCAAATGCAGTTTCCAAAGAGTTAAAATGAAAAACCGATCCTCATATTTCAAGTTTAAGCTCACTTATGAATAACATGCATGAGAAAAAAAAAAAGTGCAGAGCTTACGAGGAATCGCGTCGCTTCCTCCAATACCGATTAATACTGTTTTTGAAATATACAGAAGCCATTAATCGAATATCCACTTGCGAAGCTAAATCTTTCGCTGTAATCACTTCCTAAATCAATAAACAAAAACAAATTGCAACTTAAAAGCATATAAATTTCAAACACATTGTACAGAAAACTGCAAAATGAATACAACTAAATTTACCATAAGACAAGAGCAGAAACCAGGCCTGCTTTCAGATTGAGCAAGAGCCAACTCAGCCGGTTTGCGAATAGACTCATCTTGACTCATTGAGTTGGCGAGCAACGAGTATATGGCAGACAAATCAGAAACCGAGAGCGCCATCGGTATATCCTAAAATCTTCTCTCTTAAAACTTTCTAGTAAGAGAACAAGCTGAGTCGAGTTAGCGAGTCGGACTGGTGAGTCGCGAGAAGATTCGGAAAGGGCGGGGGAGGCTTTTTCACATCAAATGGATGATAGATGGTGAGGTTTCTTAGATGGAGTTATTTTCAAGCTTTCTCTTCTGTTTGGCTAAAGTGATACGAGAGATCTTGGTGAAGACGATGATGAAATGAGGAAGTGAAGAAGAAGAGATGGTGCAGGACCACCGTCTTTTAAGCCTCTTTAGCAGCTATTTTATGCTCTTCACCTCACTCACTCAGCCCTTTCTCTCTATTTACTTCCTACTCGCAGTATATATATATATTGAAAAAGGTAAAAACAAACAGAAAAAATATATATAACAAACAGAAAAGATAGTGAAATGATTTTATGGATGAAATTTAATATTTGATTTTTTTTTTTTTGAATTTTGACAATATTTGGATATGGTAAATATATTAATATTTGTATATTTTTTATATTTATTATTCGAATTTGTGGGTCCAGATAAAATATTGTGGGTCCATTTTTATTTTTTAGATAAAATATTTGTGATAATGGATTTAAATTCAAATATTTATTGTTGGAATTCCATTTATTTTAAATATAAAGATTACATCACAGTAGTAAAAGAGGTATCAATGGAAATAACTAAACAATAAGAAAGGAATAATTTTTAATAATAAAAATAGATAAAATTATTAAAATTCGTATTTTAATCAAATTTAAGAGATAATTTTCTAGTTAAACTTAAATGTATATCTTCTTATTCGTTAATTAATCGAATTGGTTCTCAATAAAAATATACAACTTCTTCTAGATTGTTATTGAATGACTTCAAATTTAAATATTTATTACTCATATCCACATTTCAATTTTACAAATAAATTTTACAATTTTACATTAACATGAACATTATTGTCAATATAATACATTAGAACGCATTATCTTCATTTTTATAAGTTAAAAAGAAACTATGGATTACAAAATATATTTCCAAATTCAAATTGAAATTAAAAAAAAAGTACAAATATTCAACTAATTATAAAAAAATATTCTATTAATGGTTTTAAATTTATCAAATCATGTACCCTAAACAATAGTCTCTTTGAAGAAAAACTAATCCAAATAAGGTATAACACCAATGGCTCATGTTCTATAAAGTTATTGCCATATCTTTTGAAAAGCAAAAATCTCATATTTCAATCCTCCTTTCTTTTTACAGATAAAGTGATAAAAAACACATCCTTAATCCTGTGAATAAAAATTATTAAATTTAACTAGACTTTGAATTTAATCAATATTAAATATGAATTCATGTCTGAACAAATTGGCACCTTACAGTTATCTCACCTAATTTGCAGATACATCTTCCCAAGTACTAATTGCTTTCAAGACACTAACACAATTTTGACCTGAATCCATCCCAAACCCAAAAACTCGATAAAAGTATCATGAAAGCTCCATACAAAATGTTATTTTCATTTTGCACTCTTTACCCAAAAATAACAAATTAGTCAAACAAGTCCTTCCAATTAAAATTATCATCTATTTTTGCTATTAGAAACTAGTGCAGCTGACGGTAATTACCAAATAATTACATATAATATAAGGACCAAATGGTTTTTTTAAGTAGAATAGCAAAATACAATCAGACTACTAATACAGGTCTCCATGGTACATTTGGCCAAAAACGCTATCCAATTAACCAAATCCAAATCCTGACTTATCTCAAATCAAGTAACTCAAAATACCCAAAAGTTTAAACCCCAAAATAACAAAAAGAAGTAACTTAAAACACCCTAACTCGGATGGATTCAATCCAAACCCAATCTGTGCTGCGAATGAAAGATTCCAAACAAAAGAGATCTAAGAACAAATCATCCAAAGCTTCCTATATATCAGGTACTTTTTTAAGTATTTTCTATTACTTTCTCTACAGAGTGATTGTCATGAGCTATATAATACTTTGATTCATCAACATTTGCAATCAATGTGAATACACCTAATCAATAATCAGAATAAAGCAGAAACACAATACTTGTAAAAATACCCATTCTATATTAATCAGTAAACTGTTCTCAACAATTTAAAAATCCAAAAACCATCCACTGCTGGATTAACACCGATTCAAAAGATCGAAATAAGAAATTAAACCAAAAACTAAAACAGAACCCACAGATTTCACTGTCTACTTGGATCTCTGCCTCATCTTTCGGCGCTTTCTCTTCAACCTTCTCATACGCTTCTTCTTCCACTGTTTAAGAAGAATACCCCCAAAAAAACAAATGAAAACCCATAAAATGATAATAATATTGAATAAATTTTAGCATGACGAAATGTACTACGCAGTGCAATCATCTGAGTGGGATGGGATTCATAAAATTACCTTGGCTCTCATGGTGATGTGATGACGAAAAGCTTACAGTCGCGGGAAAAAGCTAAAGCTGGTAGAAGATGCTGCTTCATCGGGTTTACACCATTATATAGATAAACCCTAGGGCTTATTTATGATCCAGCTATACCTTCTAAATGATGGGCTAAAATTTGGACCAGTTGTCTATAAATGGGCTGCTTGATGAACTCCGATTAATGTTTCTGATTGGTCAAATTTGCTATTAGACCCTGTAAATTACTTAAGTTGTGGATTTTGTACTTTTACTTTAATTTGGTCATTTTCTGTCTAAAATTTAAATATTTTAGTTCTAACTAAATGATAACTATTAAACTTATTAAGTTAAGTTCTATTATTTTTAAAATTTGATGTGTCAAACAAATTATCACATGTGAAATGCTATTTTTGTTTGTTATTTTCACATATTACTTACAAAAAATTAGTTAATAGATTTAACAACTAACGTTTGCATTAAGATTAAAATTTTAAAATTCAAAAAATATAGTCACTCAGAATGATCCAATTGGTGAACGTGAACTAAATCTATAACTTTATGCATAATACATGACTAATGACATAATTTAACCAAATATATTTAACTAATACCATTGGGTCAAAACTAAATTTTCAAAATTCAAAAAATATAAGGACTAAATTGATCAAGTTAAAGTACATGTACTAAATCCACATTTTACACATGGTCTAATATCTCTAATTTGTTGTCCTAGAAGTCGATCGAGATATCAAGATGCAATAACAATTACTCTCAAAGGTTTAGTGTTGGAGTTTGGTGAAAATCCTCATTGTCTTAACCTTTAATGACATTTCATGCAACAAACAACTTTGAAGGGTCAATACCACAAGTAATTGGCAAATTCAAAGAGATTAGTAGACCTAAGGCGTTCACAAGATCAATCCCATCATTTATTGGAAACCTGCAACAGCTTGAGTCCTTGGACCTTTCAAGCAACAATCTACGTAGTGAGATCCCTTTACAACTAGCAAACCTCAATTTTCTTTCATTTATTAACATCACAAATAATAAGCTAGTGGGCCCAATCCCAACGAGCACCCAACTTCGATCATTTCCAGAAGCTTCATTTGAGAACAATACTGAATTATGTGGAACTCCTTTGAAGATAATGTGCATATTGCCACTAACTAAAAAAGACAGCCCTTCATATTATGAGATTGGGAGTATTATACACTAATTCATTTTAAGTATTATATAAGATTTTGTTAGAGATTGTGTGACCTGAATTTCGTCTCTTGTTGAAAAACCAAATACAGTGGCAAAATAAGTGGATCTGTCAAGGTCTTTAAATAGCTTCTCATCATAAGTCATGTGATTGGTGCAACCATTATTAACTAACCAACTATTACATGGAATGCTTGATAAGAAGTAAGAGACAACAAACAACTAGCCTTCTTTTTCTTTAACTGTAGTATGTGCTCCACCTTAATGCTTATTTCTTGTTTCCTTGCAAAACCTCTCAATATTCCCCCATCAAGTTGCACATTCTGCATTTCACATCTGACTTTCCCTAGCACCTGAAACAGGGGTGGTTCTACTTTCCATAGTACTTACATGAAGAGTACTTATTGAAATTTCCAACACCATTACCTTTTGCAACAACTTCTGAACCATTATCACCACCACTCTTCTTCCCTTTCAACTTCTTGTCCTTTCATCCTTCACCCTACTGCATCTTAGCCTTCAATGCTTCTTTTACGCTTCCTTCTTCCCACAGTAGCCTCCTCTGCTTATAATGTTGAAAGTTCAACAAAGGTAGGAAGCAACTTGTTAAAAAGGTTGAGCAAGTTGCACCGAATGTTGAAAAGTTGAATGGGATAATTACAATTTTGGTCCCTAATTTTTTAGGCCATTTGCAAGTTAGTCCCTGAACTTCAACTATAAATAGGCCTTTTCATTTTTCATTTCAACCATCCCAACCAATCTTTCTCTCTTAGTTTTCTCTCTTCTCCCATTTGAGAATTCTTAAGGAATTCTATTTGTTTGTAATATTTTGGAGATAGTAAAGTTATCATCTGGTGTTAGTGCCCGAGGAAGTAGGTATAATTTACCGAACCTCGTTAAAACTCTTATGTTCTTTTTGTCCTATTTTTCTTTCAATATTTGAGGGTATAATAGTAGTATTTAATTGTGCTATTAAATTACATTAGAAGGAATATTCTGACTAAGGAAAGACTTGGTATTTAAGAGATCCTTGTGATCCACCTCTCTTCCCTGGGAATTGAACTTTGTGTGATTTTTTAGTACAATAATTTACGCGCTTCCGACCCTATTGGAACAACAAGTGGTATCAAGAGCCGAAGGTTAATCGTAGTATGCTCTCTGGTTGCAGTTTAAACTGATCTTCCACATCAGAAAAGATTTCCTTAGGTATATTGAAAGATTATGGAGAAAACGGTCGGTGTAGGAGCTTCAACATCGTCCATGTGGACAAGACCGACAATTGCAAATGCAAGATTGGCCGTGGAGATCTTTGATGGCACGGGCCATTTTGGTATATGGCAAAGTGAGGTTCTAGATGCCCTTTTTCAGCAGGGTCTAGACATTGCCATTGATGAAGAGAAACCAGATGATGTACAGGAGAAAGATTGGAAGGCGATCAATCGGTTGGCATGTGGCACAATTCGATCATGCCTTTCTCGAGAGCAGAGGTATGCTTTTTCAAAGGAGACTTCTGCAAATAAGTTGTGGGTGGCACTTGAAGAAAATTTTTTGAAGAAAAACAGTCAAAATAAGCTCCACTTGAAGAAAAGACTGTTTCGCTTCACATACGTCCCAAGTACCACAATGAATGATCACATCACCAAATTTAATCAGTTAGTCACTGATTTGTTGAATATGGATGAGACATTCAAAGATGAAGATTTGGCTTTGATGCTGTTGGGGTCACTTCCTGGGGAGTTTGAGTTCCTAGAAACTACTCTACTTCATGGCAGGAGTGATATATCTTTGAGCGAAGTCTGTGCGGCCTTATACAGTTATGAACAGAGAAAGAAGGACAAACAGAAAAACTCAATCAGAGATACAGAAGCTTTAGTAGTCCGAGGTCGTTCATACACTCGGAAGAAAACTCAAAAGGGGAGATCAAAGTCAAAGTCCAGACTCGGGAAAGATGAATGTGCTTTTTGTCATGAGAAAGGCCACTGGAAGAAAAATTGTCCAAAGCTGAAGAATAAGGGAAAAGCTGCTGTAGATGCTTGTGTTGCTAAGCATGATACTAGTGACTCTGAACTATCACTGGTTGCATCATCATCGTCGTTCCATTCAGATGAGTGGATATTGGATTCGGTTGTACCTATCATATGTCCCCTAACCGGGAGTGGTTCTCTGATTTAGTAGAACTAAATGGAAGAGTTGTTTATATGGGCAATGACAATGCCTGTAAAACTGTTGGGATAGGTTCAATCCAATTAAAGAATCAAGATGGATCAACCAGAGTTCTGACTGATGTTCGGTACGTGCCCAGTTTGAAGAAAAATCTCATCTCATTGGGAGCCTTGGAATCCAATGGTTCAGTTGTTACTATGAGAGATGGGATTTTGAAAGTGACATCTGGCGCACTTGTGATATTGAAGGGCATCAGGAAAAATAACTTGTATTACTACCAAGGTAGTACAGTTATTGGAGCAGTCGCTACAGCTTCCGGTAACAAAGAATTGGACTCAATGCAGTTGTGGCATATGAAGTTGGGACATGCCAGCGAAAAATCCTTGCAAATTCTGGCAAAGCAAGGATTGTTGAAAGGTGCAAAGGCTTACAAATTAAAATTTTGCGAGCATTGTGTTCTGGGAAAGCAAAAGAGAGTGAAATTCGGTACTGCTATCCATAATACAAAAGGTAATTTGGAATATGTTCACTCAGATGTGTGGGGGCCTTCCAAGACACCTTCATTGGGAGGAAAACACTACTTTGTTACTTTTGTTGATGACTTTTCCAGAAGAGTTTGGGTGTATACCATGAGAACTAAGGATGAAGTGCTTAGAGTTTTTCTTAAATGGAAAACTATGATCGAAAACCAGACTGGCAAGAAAATCAAGCGGCTTAGGACGGATAATGGAGGGGAATATAAAAGTGATTCGTTCTTCGATGTGTGCCAAGAGTATGGTATTGTTCGACACTTCACAGTTAGGGATACACCACAGCAGAATGGATTGGCAGAGCGTATGAATCGAACATTGCTGGAGAAAGTTCGATGTATGTTGTCCAATGCTGGGTTGGGCAAGTAATTTTGGGTTGAGGCTATGACATACGCTGGCCATCTTGTTAATCGTTTGCCATCATCTGCATTAGAAAGAAAAACTCTTATAGATGTATGGTCTGGAAAACCGGCTACAGATTATGATTCCTTACATGTGTTTGGATCCACTGCATATTACCATGTGAAGGAGTCAAAGTTAGATCCGAGGGCAAAGAAAGCTCTCTTTATGGGAATCACTTCTGGAGTGAAGGGATTTCGTCTTTGGTGCTTAAGCACAAAGAAAATGATCTGTAGTAGAGATGTTACCTTTGATGAATCTGCCACATTGAAAAAGGTAGCAGATAAAGATATTCAGACGAGCAATACTCCACAGCAGGTGGAGTGTACTCCAAAACAGGTGGAGTTTGAGCAGATGGGGATTTGCCCAATTAATAAGTCTAATTCTCCAGCCACAATGGAGGAATTAGAGGTTGAAGAGGTTCTGACCCAAGAACCACTAAGTACACCAGAACCAGTTGCAGTTGCAAGGCCACGGAGAGAAATTCGTAAACCTGCTCGATTTACTGATATGGTGGCCTACGCCCTTCCCGTTGTTGATGATATTCCTATCACTTATCAAGAAGCAATGCAAAGCTTAGAAAGTGATAAATGGAAAAGCGCCATGGATGAAGAAATGCAGTCTCTCCGGAAGAACAATACTTGGGAGTTGGCGCAATTACCGAAAGGTAAAAGGGCAATCGGATGCAAGTGGGTATTCGCAAAGAAAGATGGATCTCCTAGCAAGAAGGATATTCGCTACAAGGCAAGATTGGTAGCTAAAGGCTACGCTCAGAAGGAGGGAATTGACTATAATGATGTATTTTCCCCTGTTGTGAAGCATTCCTCCATTAGAATTTTGTTGGCCTTGGTAGCACAGTTGAATTTAGAGCTAGCTCAACTTGATGTTAAGACGGCTTTCTTACATGGTGAGTTAGAAGAGGAGATCTATATGACTCAGCCCGAAGGATACACAGATGCTGGTGGTAGAAATATGGCTTGTAAGCTGAACAAATCGCTATATGGATTGAAGCAATCCCCGAGGCAGTGGTACAAGCGATTTGATAGCTTTATGAGAAGGCAGAAGTACACAAGAAGCAAATATGACAATTGTGTATATTTGCAGAAGCTGCATGACGGATCTTTCATTTATCTACTCTTGTATGTTGATGATATGTTAATCGCTTCGAAGAGCCAAAATGAGATAGATAAACTGAAGGCTCAGTTGAATCAAGAGTTCGAGATGAAAGATCTAGGTGAGGCCAAGAAGATTCTCGGCATGGAGATAAGTAGAGATAGACCGAGAGGCAAGCTCTGTTTAAATCAGAAGCAATATTTGAAAAAGGTATTACAATGTTTTGGTGTAAATGAAAACACAAAACATGTAAGTACCCCACTTGCTTCTCATTTGAAACTTAGTGCTCAATTATCTCCGAAGACTGAAGATGAAAGAGAATATATGGCGAAAGTCCCATATGCTAATGCAGTTGGGAGTTTGATGTATGCGATGGTGTGTACGAGGCCTGACATTTCACAAGCTGTTGGAGTTGTAAGCAGGTATATGCATGATCCTGGAAAAGGACATTGGCAAGCTGTGAAATGGATTCTACGGTATCTTCGAAAAACCGTAGATGTTGGTTTAATTTTTGAACAGGATGAAGCACTTGGTCAGTTTGTAGTTGGATATGTTGATTCTGACTTTGCTGGTGATTTAGATAAACGTCGTTCAACTACGGGGTATCTGTTTACTCTTGCGAAAGCCCCAGTGAGTTGGAAGTCTACCTTACAGTCTACAGTAGCTGTGTCTACTACAGAGGCAGAATATATGGCAGTTATAGAAGCTGTTAAGGAGGCTATTTGGCTTAATGGATTGTTGAAAGACTTAGGAGTTGTTCAAAGTCACATAAGTTTATATTGTGACAGTTAGAGCGCTATTCATTTAGCGAAAAATCAAGTCTATCATTCAAGAACCAAGCATATCGACGTAAGATATCACTTTGTGCGGGAAGTCTTTGAAAAAGGAAAAATTCTACTTCAGAAGATTCCGACAGCAGATAATCCCGCAGATATGATGACCAAGGTGGTAACAACAATCAAGTTTAATCATTGTTTGAACTTGATTAACATCCTGAGAATTTGAGCACCTACAGGTGTATGGCGCTCGAGAGCGCATTTAGAGGCACTACAAAAGATAACTTTATCGAATTTGGGGAGTTGAAGGAAGTGTGTGAAGATGTGATTATCCTAATCAAATCTTCAAGGTGGAGATTGTTGAAAGGTCAACAAAGGTAGGAAGCAACTTGTTAAAAAGGTTGAGCAAGTTGCACCGAATGTTGAAAAGTTGAATGGGATAATTGTAATTTTGGTCCTTAATTTTTTAGGCCATTTGCAAGTTAGTCCCTGAACTTCAACTATAAATAGGCCTTTTCATTTTTCATTTCAACCATCCCAACCAATCTTTCTCTCTTAGTTTTCTCTCTTCTCCCATTTGAGAATTCTTAAGGAATTCTATTTGTTTGTAATATTTTGGAGATAGTAAAGTTATCATCTAGTGTTAGTGCCCGAGGACGTAGGTATAATTTACCGAACCTCGTTAAAACTCTTATGTTCTTTTTGTCCTATTTTTCTTTCAATATTTGAGGGTATAATAGTAGTATTTAATTGTGCTATTAAATTACGTTAGAAGGAATATTCTGACTAAGGAAAGACTTGGTATTTAAGAGATCCTTGTGATCCACCTCTCTTCCCTAGGAATTGAACTTTGTGTGATTTTTTAGTACAATAATTTACACGCTTCCAACCCTATTGGAACAACATATAAAACACTAATCAACTCCATTACTCTCAGCTGAGTCAAGTTCTTAGTGTTCTCCAAATAAGCAATTGTTGCTTTATACTTCTCAAGCACAAAGATTAGTATTTTCTGCACTAGTCTACAATTAGAGAGATCAGTCTTGAGAACCCTTACCTTGTTCGCAATATCTATCAGCTTGTTTGAGAATTCTTTGATTGACTCAGACTCCTACATCTACAACCTCTCGAATTTCCTGATTAAGCTCGACACCTTCATGCTCTTGATCCTCTCATCTCCTTGATACTCAATCTTGAGGTAGCCCTATATCTCCTTTGCTGATCCAAAAACCATAATTTTATTGAATATGGTTGGTGAAACAGAAGCATAAAGGCAAGCCTTTGCCTTTTCCTTCATGGTGGTTCTCTCATTGTCATTGTACAGTTTGATCTGGTTCATAGTTGGATTATTGTGAAGTGGAGCCACCTCATAGTCTTCCTTGATAGTTTCCTAATAATCACAACCCTCTATGTATGCTTGCATTCACAACCCATGCTTGATAGTTTTCTCTATCAAACACATGTGGGGTTAAAACAAACATGTTACTTGATTTTGATTCCATTTTTCTCAATTCCTCATAAGTGTATCTCTTAATTTTTTTCTCAAGATTCTCACAGAGCTTCTCTCACGGATCCCTCAAGAAAAGGGGCTCCTGATACCACTATTAATTTAGTTGAGAACTAAATGAAGCATAGAAAGCAAGAATGGGGGAAGGATATCAAATTCATTAACCAAACAATGCTTATATACATGACTCAAGTAACAAACTTAAATAAATTTTAGCTTCCTACTCCTACTAACAAGCTAACGATCTCCCTGGGACTTAGTCATCCTAATGATAAAAAAAACTTTACAGGCTTTGAGACACTAATAATATCAAATTAGTGTTACTTGGAAGAAATTTCTTGGGGAAAGGTTTTTGAAGAAAAATACAAAGAGGGATAATAGATGATACATAACGTTTCATATGTAATGAAATTCAACAAGCCTTCCATAATTTCCAGCATGACTGAAACCAAAATCATTAATGTTTTATACAAAGGGACATAGGTATGCAATTTTCTTGTCCAGTTTCAAATTTCACTTGTTTTAGTCTTCCTACAACACAACCATGCAAGTCATGCCACAGCAGTTTATGTTTTTGGTCTACACCGAACCATTGAGCATTCATACTCCTAGAGCATCCTAGCTTTCCCCCTCCCTCCATTTCTTTATACCATGAAAATCCCTTACAATTATCCTCGATCTTTCAATAACATCACCAAAAAAAACTGAGGATTTTACTGCTTTCATGGCTCTTATTCAATTCATATTTTGCAATTCTCCTTAGCATTAGTAACTTGATTTTAGTTTCTGGTCAATGCCAAAATGATCAGAAACAGTTGTTGCTAGAATTGAATTTGAGCAGCAACTTCAATCCTACTGCATTTCCTACCCTGTTAGAAAGGCCGATGAAATGGAATCAAACCACGGATTGTTGTTCCTGGGAGGGTGTAAGTTGCGATGCTGGTGGTCATGTTTCGATTTTGATTTGAGCGGTCGAGAAATTTCAAGTCCAATTGACGATTCAAGTAGTCTTTTCCATCTTCAACATCTTCGGCAACTCAATTTGGCCTTAAATCAGTTTATGACCGCTTTTCCTACTATATTTGATAAGTTGGAGAATTTGAGATATCTTAATTTGTCTGAAGCTGGCTTTACAGGGCAAATTCCAATTGGGATTTCACGCTTGACAAGGTTGGTCACTCTCGATTTATCTATTCATACATTATTTAGAACACCTTTGAAACTTGAGAAGCCAAATCTAAAGACGCTTGTTCAAAATCTCATGAAGCTAAGATTTCTCTATCTTGATGGCGTAAATATATCAGCTACGGGGAATGAATGGTGTCAAGCCTTATCACCATTGACTGAGTTGCAAGTGTTGAGCATGTCCGACTGTTATCTTTCAGGTCCTATACATTCTTCACTTTCCAGGCTTCGACCTCTCTCGGTAATTCGCTTGGACAGAAACAACTTGTCTAGTTTGATTCCACAATTCTGTACAAAATTCCCAAACCTGACTTGCCTTAGTCTTAGTAGCGTTAACTTCAGTGGACCCATTCCATCTTTCTCATCATCCATAAATCTTAGAGAGCTAATACTTGCTCTTAATCAGTTAAATGGCACAATTCATTCCACTGACTGGACAGGTTTTTCTAAGCTAGAAATTATTGGCTTAGGAAACAACAAGCTAAGCGGAACCATATCACCAACTTTGTTAGGCATTTCATCACTGCAGACACTTAGCCTTTCCATAACCAATTCAATGGCAGCATTGGTGACTTTCATGGTAAGGCCTCTTCACTGATTAATACCCTTGATCTTAGCAACAACATGTTACAAGGGCAATTTCCAATGTTTGTGTTTGAACTCCATGGTCTCACTTCACTGAATCTTTCTTCAAACAACTTCAGCGGTTTGATACCAGTGAGTGCCTTTCAAAACCTGAGGAATATGTCTGCTCTTGGTCTTTCATATAACAGGTGGTCTATTGATGCCACTACTACTAATATTTCTTCACTTTCTTTCCCCACACTTGCCGAATTAGATTTGGCATATTGTAACTTAACAGAGTTCCCTGGTTTCCTAAAAAATCAGATTAGTTTACACGTCCTAGACCTTTCAAAAAACCAAATTCATGGGAGAAATACCCGATTGGATTTGGAAACCAATAGATCTTGCGCGCCTAAATCTTTTTCAGAACTTTCTTGTAGGATTCGAAAGACCTTTGAAGAACATAACTTCTAGTCTTGAGATTCTTGACCTGCATGGTAACCAATTGCAAGGGGAAATACCAATTCTATCAAATGCCGCCTATTTGGATTACTCAAACAATAATTTCAACTCTGTTTTACCAGCTCAGATTGGTGACTCCCTCCAGTATGCTTTTTTCTTCTCCCTCTCAAATAATAACATTCAAGGGAGTATCCCTGAGTCGATATGCAACAGTAAATGTCTTGAAGTACTTGATCTGTCTAATAATTCCCTGAGTGGTCCAATTCCTCAATGCCTATTTCAGATAAGTAGATCACTTTGGGTATTGAATCTAAGGTGAAGTAATCTCAGTGGCATAATTTCTGACACTTTTTCAAAAAGTTGTCGGTTACAAACTCTCAATCTCAATCAAAACCGATTGGAAGGAAAGGTTCCAAAATCATTGGTGAATTGCAAAATGGTGAAGCTTTTAGACATTGGCAACAATCATATCAACGACTCGTTCCCATGCCATTTGAAGAATATAGCCACGTTGCGTGTCCTTGTTTTACGTTCCAACAAATTCAACGGTCACATTGATTGTTCTGGAAATAATAGTGGATGGCCAATGCTTCATATTTTAGACTTAGCATCCAATAATTTTAGTGGTAAACTGCATCTGACATGTTTGAGGACGTTGGATGCTATGCAGTCTAATCCGGATAAAAACCAATCAGAGCTCCAATATCTCTAATTTGAAGCTCTTGGAGTCTATGCTATTGTTAAATAACAAGATGCAATAACAATTACCACCAAAGGTTTAGAGTTGGAGCTGGTGAAGATCCCAATATTGTTTACCTCCATTGGCATTTCATGCAACAACTTTGAAGGGTCAATACCAGACGTAATCGGCAAATTCAAAGAACTTCATTGCCTTAACTTTTCGCATAATGCTTTCACAGGTCCAATCCCATCATCTTTCGGAAACCTGCAAGAACTTGAGTCCTTGGACTTCTCAAGCAACAGCCTACGCAGTGAGATCCCTTTGCAGCTAGCAAACCTCAATTTCCTTTCATGTCTTAATGTCTCAAATAATAAGCTAGTGGGTCCAATCCCAACAAGCACCCAACTTCTATCATTTTCAGAAGCTTCATTTGAGAATCTATTGGAATTATCATTTTCCTCTTATCTCTGGGTTGGGAATTATCATTGTACCTCTTATCTGTTGGAAGAGATGGAGGATCTGGTATTTCGAGCGTATCGATTGTGCTCTCTCCAGGCTTTTCCCTCGTCTTGGTCGTGAAACAAAAAAGCATGGGAGGAGAGCAAAGCAGAACTAAAGGAGGAGGACCCAGCATGGGATTAAGGAGTAGAGAATAAGTTAAAAAAGGTACTTAGCTATCTCTTTCCTTGTATTATCCAGTTTCTGGTTTTTGTTTCCACTGTATGTTAGTCATATAGCTTAATTTAAAATCTTGTTAATTAGTTAGCAGTTAGCAGTTATATTTTCTGTTATCCTCTTTCTGTTATTTTTTCATTTCCACTTGTATATAACAGTATCTTTTGTATCAAATACATTGAGCAATTTCTTTTTACTTTCATTCTACATGGTATCAGATCTGATATTTCTCTATTATAATTCCTTGTCCTTTCTTGTTTTCCAAACAATTTTCTTCTTGATTTTCCTTTCCTACGATAGCCCTCCATGATCATACATTACCCTCTAGTCCATACTATCTTCATCCAAATGAAAACCCAGCTTTGGTTCTTGTTTCTCCCGTCCTATCAAGCTCAAATTATCATTCTTGGTCTCGAGCAATGACAATGGCACTTTTATCCAAGAACAAGCTCCAGTTTGTTAATGGCACCATCACAGTTCCGCTTCGAACAGACCCTCTTTACTCAGCTTGGGAACGATGTAATACTATGGTGCTTTCTTGGTTGCACCATTCTATCTCACCTTCGATCATGAACAGTGTTCTTTGGCTTGATTTTGCTTCTGATGTTTGGCGCGATCTCCGGGAACGTTTTTCTCAGGGAGATGTTTTCCGCATTTCTGATCTTCAAAAAGAAATCAATACATTCAAACAAGATGATCGTTCAGTCACTGATTATTTTACTGAGTTAAAGATCCTCTGGGATGAATTGATGAATTTTAGACCAATTCCAGTTTGTTCTTGTCCCACATCTTGCTCTTGTGGTGTTTTTGCTACTCTTCAAAAGTATCATGATAATGATTATGTGATTCGATTCCTTAAAGGTCTCCATGATCGTTTTGCTGCTGTTCGTTCTCAAATCATGCTCATTGATCCGTTGCCTACGATCAACAAAGCGTTTTCTTTGGTTATTCAACAAGAACGTCACCTACTTGCTGCTAGCTGTTCCCAACTGTTTGTCAGTAACACACTGCGCCAACATCCTTCTTCAAGGAAATCTCAGCCGAAATCGGCTTCTGACTCACGGCAGTGCACCTTTTGTGGCAAATCCAGGCATACTGTTGATACATGCTATGAGAAGCATAGTTATCCACCTGGTTACAAGTCTCGTGGTCGGACTTCTCGTGCACACGCAGTACTTACTGATGGTGAGGTACCATCTTTGGACGCTTCACAGTCTGTTGCTATTTTGCCACCTGATTCTCCTATTACTTTGACACAAGATCAGTTACAGCAGCTCCTTACATTGCTTCCATCTTCTACCTCCCCTACTCATGTTACCAATACCGCCTCTTCTTTACCTTTACAGCCTTCTGTATCTTCAGGTAACCTCTTTTCTTTTCAACCCCACCATTGGATCATTGATACTGGTGCAACTGATCACATTACACACTCTTTATCTTTTTTTTGCCTCTTTTCATTCCATTAAACCAGTATATATTAATCTTCCAAATGGTACCAAAGTTTGTGCTCGAATTTCTGGTACAGTTATTTTTAGTAATAGCCTATACATTACTATTGTTCTTTATGTTCCGCAATTTACTTTCAATCTTTTATCTGTAACCAAACTCACTGCTACACTACCTTGCTCTTTTACTTTTCACAAAACTTATTGCTCTTTACAGGCCCTTCCATCTTTGACGATGATTGGTATAGCTAAAGTTCTACATGGTCTCTATATTTTGGACTCACCAGCTCAAACTCTCTCTATTACCACACCAATTGCCTTATCAGCTACCAACACGTCATGTTCCCTTTGGCATCCTCGTCTCGGTCATCTTTCTGACTCCAGATTGAAGCTACTTTCTCCTTACATACCTTCCTTGTCCATATCACCTAATGCACCTTGTAAAGCTAGTCATTTGGCAAAACAAAGAAAATATCCTTTCCTGTAAGCACTTCTGTATCCAATGAAAAATTTGCCCTTGTTCATATGGATATTTGGGGCCCAACCGATATTGTTTCTATTACTGGTCATCGTTACTTTCTTACTATTGTTGATGATTTCAGTCGCTTTACTTGGATTATCTTATTAAGAACAAAATCTGAAGTTCGTACCCATATTCAGAATTTTTTACCCTTGTTGAAACTCAATTTTCATCCAAAATTAAAGTCATTCGAACTGATAATGGCAGTGAGTTTGCCATTCCAGCTTTTTATGCTTCCAAAGGCGTTATTCATCAAACCTCTTGTGTTGAAACCCCGCAACAAAACGGTCTTGTTGAACGTAAACACCAACATATTCTCAATGTCTCACGAGCTCTATTATTTCATGCTGGTTTACCTAAGCATTTTTGGGGACATGCTGTTCTTCATTCAGTTTTTCTTATCAACCGCACCCCAACACCTCTTTTAGCTAACCTCACTCCTTTTGACCATTTATACCAAACTAAACCATCTTTTCAGCACCTACGGGTTTTTGGCTGTCTTTGTTTTGCAATCACCCTTACTGCTTATCGCCACAAATTTGATCCTCGAGCTCGTGAGTGTGTTTTTCTTGGATTCCCACCACATGTCAAAGGTTACATTCTTTTTGATCTGTCAACTCATGTCATTTTTGTCTCAAGAAACGTTCATTTTCATGAGTATGTTTTTCCTTTTTCCTCTCAACCATCTTCTTCCTCCTCCATCCCACAATTAACCTTTGACCCCTCCATTACTTATGATTTGCCACTTCAACCACAGGTTTCACCTCCCGTACCCTTGCAACCCTCTAGGCCACCTCGTCTTAGGAAACCACCATCATATTTAGACCAATATCACTGTTTTTTAAGCAATGCTGCTACCAATCATTGTCAATACTCTACACCCTTTACCCTTGCTCTTAATGCCTCTTCTATACCAACTACATATTTACAAGCTAGTAAAATTCCTCATTGGCAAAAAGCAATGCAAGCTGAAATTTCTACTCTTGAACAAAATAACACTTGGATCATTACGGATTTACCTCCAGGCAAGACTGCCATTGGCTGTAAATGGGTCTATCGAGTGAAATATCGAGCTGATGGTTCTATTGAGCGTTACAAGGCTCGCTTGGTTGCCAAGGGTTTTACACAAACCGAGGGAGTCGATTATTTTGATACTTTTTCCCCTGTCGCCAAGCTTACTACTGTTCGTTTACTGCTTGCTATTGCTGCTTCCAAGAACTAGTTTTTGCACCAGCTTGATGTCAATAATGCGTTTTTGCATGGAGATTTGATTGAAGAAGTTTATATGGTTTTGCCCCCTGGTTTTGCTTCCTCTACTCCACATAAGGTCTGTAAATTGCAAAAGTCGTTATATGGCCTAAAGTAAGCAAGTCGCCAATGGTTTGCTAAACTCACAACAGCTCTCACTTCTATTGGTTATGTTCAATCTACTTCAGATTTCTCATTGTTTGTTAAAAAGGATGACACTTCTTTCACTGCCTTACTAGTTTATGTTGATGATGTTATTCTAGCTGGTGATCATTTCAATGAAATAACACGAGTAAAAGATTTTCTGGATTCTACTTTCAGCATAAAGGATTTAGGTGATCTGCAGTATTTTCTTGGTCTTGAAGTTGCTCGCAGTTCTGCTGGCATTTCTCTTTGTCAGCGAAAGTATACTCTTGACCTCCTGTCTGACTTTGGCTTCTCTGATTGCAAGCCTATTACGACTCCTATGGTTACCAAACTCCCTCGTGATGCTTCTGACGAATTGCTTCCTGATAATACTATCTTCAGAAAACTCATTGGTCGTCTACTGTATCTTGTCTCTACTCGACCTGACATCGCTTTTGCAATCCAGCAGTTGAGTCAGTTTTTGGATCAGCCCACAGTTGCTCATCTTCAAGCTGCTCATCGTGTTCTCCGTTACCTAAAAGGCTGCCTTGATTTTGGACTTTTCTTTTCTGCTTCTTCCGTACCTATACTGAAGGCCTTTAGTGACTCGGACTGGGCTGGCTGTCCTCTTACAAGACGTTCTGTAACTGGTTATTCTCTTGTTAGTTGGAAAGCTAAGAAGCAAAGCACTGTATCCTGATCCTCTTCCGAAGCAGAATATTGTGCCTTTGCATCTACTATTTGTGAAATTCAGTGGCTTCGATTTCTTCTATGTGACTTGCATTTATCTCTTCCTGGCCCTACTGCTCTATTTTGTGACAACAGTTCTGCTCTTCAAATTGCTGCCAATCCTACATTTCATGAACGTACTAAACACATCGAAATTGACTATCATCTTGTTCGTGAAAAGGTGTTGTCCGGTGTTGTTAAACTACTTCCTTGTTCTTCCAAGGACCAACTTGCTGATATTTTCACTAAAGCCCTTGCTGCTGCTCCTTTTCAGTCTATTTTGTCCAAGCTAGGACTGTTTCCTATCCACTCACTAGCTTGAGGGGGGGCTGTTAGTCATATAGCTTTATTTAAAATCTTGTTAATTAGTTAGCAGTTAGCAGTTATATTTTCTGTTATCCTCTTTCTGTTATTTTTTCATTTCCACTTGTATATAACAGTATCTTTTGTATCAAATACATTGAGCAATTTCTTTTTACTTTCATTCTACACTGTATGCTGTTTTTGCTGGTTGTGTTCTCCCCTTCTTATTTTGCTTGTAATATGTGTATACTTTTTTTTTCGATTAAATAAGTTGAATTATCTTCTACCAATACGATTGCTTTCTGGTCAATGTCCTAGCTTCTGGACGGTGATATTAATTTGCAGGCATGGTTCCAATAACTCTGTTATTAGCAAAGTCAATAATCTTTAAGTCCAAAAGTACTCAGCCGTGATATCGGAAGTAGAACCGTTAACACCACCGGCAAGTACTCAGTGATTAGGAGGAGCCACAGAGAAGAACTGTATTGAGGAAATGTTATGAACTGAAGTTGGGTCAGTATCAAATAGATTTGAACTTAAAACAATCCAAATCCAAAATATCCAAAACAAAATAACTCGAAAACTTAAAAAACCAACAAAGCCTGTCCAATGTGCATGTTTATAGTTGGGGTAGTGGTGCAATTTGGTTTCTTTATTCTCAAATATTTCAAAGGATTAAGGAATGCAATTTGGTGCATAAAGCCAGACCATCGATTTTCCCTCATTTTTATTATCATCAATTTACAATAATTTTCTCTATATTCGGTTATATACCAATGGTCGAACCAATCAAACCATCAAATTAACTAGCAAATCTAATTCTCCCACAAACCATAAACACAATGAAATCACACGTGGTGTTGCTATAATTTTCAACCATCTACTTGTACATACATTATCCAAATGAAACCAGTGGAAAACATGTTGGTTCAACCAAACACAAGGCACTAAAACCTCAGCTTTTTATGTTCATTTCCCAACACAACCCAAAATAGAGCTGCCATTGCTACAATTCTGCTTCTCAATACACATATCTACATTTACTTAGTTGCCATAAAATGAACCCCAAAAAAACTCAACAGCAGAGAAGAATAACTCAAATTAAAAGAGTAATGTTAACAACAGCAAATTATAGCATACACAACAAGTTGTCTCAATTTAAGCCATTACAATAGAAAAATTAAAGAAATTAAGCATTAACTAGTAAAAAGGGATTCATCAATTTCAATTTTTATCTTCTCATCATCATCAAACTTATCTTTTCTCGGTGGTGATGGTGGAACTGGCACCCTTGGTGGCCCTCTCCCCTTCTTCTTGTCCCTAGGCCTTGCCTATTCAATTTCATTATGCATATATATAAAACAAAATCAAAATCTATCAAGTTTAACCAACAATGGGAACTAATAATAACAATAGCACTTCGGTTTATCTTTGGATTTAGAATTATCATTGTACCTCTTGTCTATTAGAAGAGATGGGAGGATATGGTATTTTGAGCGTATGGATCACGCTCTTTCCAGGCTTTTCCCTCGCCTTTATCTTGAAACCAAAAAGCATGGGAGGAGATCAAACCGGAACCAAAGGAGAAGGGTCTAGCAACATTTGGAATTAAGGATTAGGGAATAAGTTAAAAAGAGGCACTTCAGCTATCTCTTTCCTTGTATTATCCAGTTTCTGGTTTCTGTTTCAACTGTATGCTATTTTTGCTGCTTATGTTTTTACATTATTATTTTCCCTGTAATATATGTATCATGTTTCTTTTGGATTAAACAAGATGAATTATCCCAAAGCGAAAAAATATGCCTTCAAGATATGTTGTGTTGGAAACTAGGCAACCATTCCTTCAATTTTAGGATACTTGCATAATAATTGTAAGTTGTAACATTGTTGAACTTAGTTCCCATGCAACACATGCAGCAACAAAGGTGGACATGCAGTTCATGCAAATTTATGCACATAAATTTTCCGGGTGAAATACATGCATCTGATGATGTTAATGCTACTGTTTTGTCTTATTTTCATTTTGTTACTTTTTAACAATATTTTTGTAATTTAGTTCATTTTGAATTATGTTTGGATGACAAATTGATGTAACTTGATGGTCAAAGAGCTGGTTACCAGCTTTGCTCAAATGTGCAAGTAATATCACCTAGTTCCAATGTAATAGGTGGAGTTAGGTAGTGTTTAGGTGATGAATTTGTTTATTTTGACCAGCCAATGACTGGTATATGTAATGGGTTAGAGCCAAAAGTTTCTTTTGAATGAAATCATCAAATTTTACTTCCATATGCTCCACTTTTCTTTATTTTCTAAATTCTGTTTCTATTCCTGCTTGAAGCTCAAAGCTTGAATTTCAAGCATTTTTCTTCATTCTTCATCCGGGTAAATTACCAGATTAAAGTTCTTACTTCATCCGGATAAAGTGTGTCTAACACCAACAATTGGTATCTAGAGCCCTTATCTTAGTGGACCTATTATAGTTGGATCACATACTGATGGCTTCATCAAGCTTCTCACCAGCTGCACCTCGAGTTTTCAATGGAGAAGGATATCACATTTGGGTAGTCAAAATGAGAACCTACCTCCAGGCATTTGATATATGGGAGGTAGTTAACTCAGATGTTGAACCAAAACCATTGAGAGCAAATCCAACAGTGGCTTAAATGAAGCAATACTCTAAAGAAAAAGGTAAAAAGCATAAGGCCATGTCATGCATTCAGAACTGTGTTTGTGATGTAATTTTTCCTAGAATCATGGCTTGTGAAACACCAAAACAAGCCTGGGACAAACTCAAGGAGGAGTTCCAAGGCACAGAGAGGACAAGGCAGCAGCAGCTCTTGAACCTAAGAAAGGACTTTGAGAACTTGAAGATGAAGGGAGAAGAAACTTTCAAGCAGTATTCAGACAGAATAATGGCTGTGGTTAATAGCATAAGGCTCCTTGGAGAGCAGTTCAATGAAGCAAGAATAATGGAGAAGGTGCTATCTACCTTACCTGAAAGGTATGAGGCAAAAATATCCTCCTTAGAGGACTCAAGAGACTTGACCAGCATCACTCTAACTGAGCTGATCAATGCTCTCTATGCACAAGAACAAAGAAGGGCCAGTAGACAGGAGGAGCACCAGGAGGGTGCCTTCCAAGCTAAAACAAATACTGGCTCAAGCACCACTGCCTATAAAGGAAAGAAGACTTGGAAGGATAAACCTAAGTCAGATGCTCTATAAAAATGGGAAAGACCTTGCAAGCATTGCAAGAGGCCTGGTCATCCAGAAGCCAAATACTGGTTTAGGCCAGATGTGCAGTGCCAACACTGCAAAAAGATTGGCCATGTTGAAAAAGTTTGCAAAGAGAAAGGAAGACCAAGGTAGAATCAACAGCAACCAAGGGCTGAAGCTCGGGTAGCTGAAGAAGGCAGTGACAATGAGGAGCAGGTCAGTCTTCTGCTTAACTGCTCAGAAGAAAGTCTCAAATGGTTGGCTCCTTGACAGTGGCTGCACCAACCATATGTTACCAGATGCAGCTATTTTCAAGTCTTTAGACAGAAGCTGTAAAACTAAATTTAAAGTTGGCAATGGCCACTTTATCAAGGCAAAAGGAAAGAGAGATGTGGTTATTTTCACTCCAACAGGTAACAAGATCATTTCAAATGTTTTGTTAGTTCCTGAAATTGACAGAAACCTGTTAAGTATAGCTCAGTTAGTTGAAAAAGGCTATACTGTGGTGTTCAAAGAAAATGAATGTCAGATCAGTGATCCAAGTGGATCTATGCTCATGTCAGTAGCCATGACAGAAAAGAGCTTTGTTGTGGACTGGAATAAAGGCTTTGATAATGCCTATGCTGTTTCTTCTGAAGACTCCAAGCTTTGGCACCAAAGGCTTTTGGGCATGCCAACTTCAGATCAATGACTCAGATGATCAGTGAAGACTTGGTTGAAAACTTCACCAACTCTGTTGAGGAAGAAGAGGTATGTGAAGTCTGTCAATTAGGAAAACAAGCAAGATTGCCATTTCCTACCAATCAAGCATGGAGAGCCTCTGAGAAGCTGCAGCTTGTACACACAGATGTGTGTGGCCCTATGAAGACTGAATCATTGAATGGAAACAGATACTTCATTTTATTTATTGATGATTACTCCAGGTATTGTTGGGCATACTTTCACCAGAATAAGTATGAAGTACTCTCAATATTCCAGAAATTTAAAGCTGTAGCAGAAACTAAAATAGGCTGTAAACTCAAAACCCTTAGGTCTGATAATGGAACAGAGTATACTTTATCTGGGTTTAATACCTTTTGTGTTGAAGCTGGCATTAGACACTAGCTCACCAACACTTATACACCTCAACAAAATGGTGTAAGTGAAAGGAAGAATAGGAGCTTGATGGATATGGCCAAATGTTTATTGTTTGAGAAGAATTTGCCCAAGACCATGTGGGCTGAAGTTGTCAATACTGCTGTCTACATTCAGAATAGGGTTCCAACCAAAGCACTTGCTCACAAGACACCTTTTGAGGCCTGGTTTGGGTTCAAGCCATCATTGGCTCATATGAAAGTCTTTGGTTACCTATGTTACAGCCAAATACCAGTTGTAAAGAGGGACAAGTTGTCCAAAAGAGCTATTCCTGGTAATTTAGCCGGGTATAGTATGGTCAAGAAGGGCTACAGGATCTTGGACCCTTTAACAAACAAAATCTAAGTAAGCAGAGATGTGATCTTTGATGAAAAAGGATGCTGGAATTGGGAGAAGAATGAGCCAGAGGCTGTTTCTGAAGAGCTGATGGCTGATCATGTTGAACCTAATCAAGTTAGTTCTGAAATGGACATTGATGACATGCTAGTCAGAGGCACTAGACCTTTGGCTGAAATTTATGAAAGAGCACAAGTTGCCATATTGGAGCCATGCAGTTTTAAAGAAGCTGAAGCTAATGAAGGATGGAAACAGGCCATGGTTGAAGAAATCAAGATGATTTAAAAGAATCAAACATGGGAGCTAGTTGAAAGGTCTACCAACAGAAAGACCATCGGTGTTAAATGGGTTTATCGAGCCAAACAAAATGCTGATGGCAGTTTAAATAAGCTGAAAGCTAGACTTGTTGTCAAAGGCTTCAGTCAAAGATATGGCCTGGACTACATGGAGACTTTTGCACCAATAGCCAGACTTGACACCATCAGATTGCTAGTTGCTTTAGCAGCACAAAAGCAATGGGCCATTCATCAATTAGATGTCAAGTCTGCATTCCTAAATGGCTTCCTTGAAGAAGAGATCTACATTGATCATCCTCAAGGCTTCGTTGTATCTAGCAAAGAACAAATGGTGTACAGGCTTAATAAGGCATTGTATGGCCTGAAACAGGCTCCTAGAGCCTGGTATGCTCGAATTGACAGTTACTTGGTCAGTTTGGGATTTAACAGAAGTGTTAGTGAGCCAACATTATATGTTAAGAAGAATGAAGCTGAAATACAGATTATTGTATCCCTCTATGTCGATGACCTTTTGGTGACTGGAGGAGATCATGACATGTTGGCTGAATTCAAAGCAAAAATGAAGGACATGTTTGAAATGTCTGACTTGGGGCTAATGACATATTTTTTGGGAATGGAGGTGCGTCAAACAGAAGGAAAAATCTTCTTGGGACAGAGAACATTTGCCTTAAAGGTTTTGTCCAAGTTCTCAATGGAGAATTGTAAGCCAACGAGCACTTCTATTGTTGTTGGAATGAAGCTGTCAAGCCAAGGAGATCATGAACCAGTCAATGAGTCTACCTACAGGAGCCTAGTTGGCTGCTTGTTATATTTGACAGCAACTAGGCCAGATATCTTGTTTGCTATGAGTATGTTATCAAGGTTTATGCATTGCTGTAATGTCCAGCATTTTCAAGCAGCAAAGAGAGTGCTAAGGTACATCAAAGGCACTCTTGACTATGGTGTGTTATTCAACAAAGCTGAAAGTTTGAAGTTGAGAGGCTATACTGATAGTGACTGGGCTGGTTCAAGTGATGATATGAAAAGCACCTCTGGATATGCTTTTACCCTTGGCTCAACCATGTTTTGTTGGAGCTCAAGGAAACAATCGATGGTGGCTCAATCAACAGCAGAAGCTGAATATGTTGCAGCTGCCAATGTTGTAAACTCAAGCCATTTGGCTGAGAAAAATTCTAGCTGATCTTAACTTACATCAAAGGGAGGCAAAAGTGATCTTTTGTGATAACAAGTCTGCTGTTGCAATTGCAAAGAATCCTGTCTTCTATGGTAGAACGAAGCACTTTAGCATCAAGTTACATATGATAAGGGAGATGGAACAAGCTCGAGAGGTGGAGCTGATTCATTGCAATTCAAAGGAACAGGTTGCTGACATTTTCACAAAGGCCCTTGGTGTGTCAAGGTTTATAAAACTGAGAAAGCAGCTAGGTGTTACAAGCATGGAAACTAAAGAGGAGTGTTGAAGTTAGTTCTCATGCAACATATGCAGCAACAAAGGTGGACATGCAGTTCATGCAAATTTATGCACATAAGTTTTCTGGGTGAAATACATGCATCTGATGATGTTAATGCTACTGTTTTGTCTTATTTTCATTTTGTTACTTTTTAACAATATTTTTGTAATTTAGTTCATTTTGAATTATGCTTGGATGACAAATTGATGTAACTTGATGGTCAAAGAGCTGGTTACCAGCTTTGCTCAAGTGTGCAAGTAATATCACCTAGTTCCAATGTAATAGGTGGAGTTAGGTAGTGTTTAGGTGATGAATTTGTTTATTTTGACCAGCCAATGACTGGTATATGTAATGGGTTAGAGCCAAAAGTTTCTTTTGAATGAAATCATCAGATTTTACTTCCATATGCTCCACTTTTCTTTGTTTTCTAAATTCTGTTTCTATTCCTGCTTGAAGCTCAAAGCTTGAATTTCAAGCATTTTTCTTCATTCTTCATCCGGGTAAATTACATTTTTGTTGAAGTCCAGATTGAAGTTCTTACTTCATCCGGATAAAATGTGTCTAACACCAACAAACATAACAATTTCAGTTTCAACTGTTCTTGTTTTGTTTATAAACGTAGTAAATTCAATTACTGGTTCCGACCACTTAGATTAGATCATGAAAGATCCTTAGCTTCTCCCCAGTGTGAAAATTTAACGTCAACTTTTGCATTATCACAAATATTAAATAAGTTGTACGCAGAGAACCCTTAAGCAAATGCAACGTAGTTTTATTAGTTGAAAAACAAACGTCAGCAAATTGAGGATTCATAGTCCTATAGCATTCGAACGTTCTCAGTCCCCGATTTCTTTATATTGCGAACATCCATTACGATTTACGTTCATCTTTCAACATCCTCACAGAAATAAGGATTTTACTGGTCAATTTCATGGTTTTAGTTTCTGGCCGCTCAAACTGAGGATTCATTTATTGCTGTTCTCGGGATAGTTTAAGTTGCGATGCCGGTGGTCATGTTATCGGTCTTGACTTGAGCAACCGATCAATTTCGAGCGCAATTGATCTTGTCTTCAACATCTTCAGCAACTCAATCTGGCTTATAACAGATTCATGCCCACTTTTCTTACTTGGTAAATGGAATTTTTTTCTTTGGCACAGTGCTTAGAACTACTCACCTCTCCCCATTGTTATATATATCTAGAATTATGGTAATTATTATTAAAATTCACTATAAACTCAAAATTACTTAAAATTCACCAAAACATTGCTATATATATCTAGAAGTTTTATAAAAAAAATATTAGATTATATCATATTTAAAACAATGCATTAAAGAATCAACTATTTTCCCATAAATGTACTTCTGATAAAATACATGTAATTTTACATGTATATAATTGCCATCATTAACACATGTTCTCGTCTCTGATCGAGTTATTTCATTCAATATTTCATTTATAGTCATTTATTGAATTTTATATCTTCGGGGAAAAAAATAAAAAAAAAAACTCTGCATGTGGTGTTTTTCTTTTCTTGGCATGAAGAAGGGACCTAAGCTATATAGCACTGCTATTTGCTTAACAAAGAAGCTGCATATCAGATACTTTTGCTGAGGTCTCTCGTGATTTAACAAAGCCAATACTCCTCCTCATATTATGGACTTTAATTTTATTATCAAAAAAGTTAAAAATGACAGATATAATGATCAGATCGAGAGAAACGTTTGCAATTTTCTTCTCCAATAGAACATTGCAGCATTGAGCATTCATACTACTATAGCATCTCAGCTTTCTCCCTCCCCCATTTCTTTGAATTCTCAACATCCTTTACCATTTTCATTCATCTTTCAATAATCTCACAGAAAATGAGGATTTTACTGCTTTCATGGCTCTTATTCAATTCATATTTTGCAGCTGTTTTAGCATTAGCAACTTGGTTTTAGTTTCTGGTTAATGTCAAAGCGATCACAAACAGTTGTTGCTGGAATTGAATTTGAGCGGCAACTTCAACTCTACTACATTTTCTACCCCATTAGGAAGGCTGATGAAATGGAATCAAATCACGGATTGTTGTTCCTGGGATGGAGTAAGCTGCGATGCTGGTGGTCATGTTATCGGTCTTGATTTGAGTGGTCGATCAATTTCAAGTCCAATTGACAATTCAAATAGTCTTTTCCATCTTCAACATCTTCAGCGACTCAATTTGGATCTTGATCGGTTTGAGCAAGTTTTCCTGGTGGATTTGAAAAGTTGGAGAATTTGAGTTATCTTAATTTGTCTGAAGCTGGCTTTACAGGGCAAATTCCAATTGAGATTTCATGCTTGACAAGGTTGGTCACTCTCGATTGATCTACATCTCGTTTTTCTGAAACATCATTGAAACTTGAGAAGCCAAACTTAAAGATGTTTGTTCAAAATCTCACGAGGCTAAGATTTCTCTATCTTGATGGCATAAATATATTGACCACGGGCAACGAATGGTGTCGGGGCTTATCCCCAATGACTAAGTTGCAAGTGTTGAGCATGTCCTACTATTATCTCTCAGGACCTAAACATTCTTCACTTTCCAATCTACGATCTCTCTCAATAATTAGCTTAGACAATAGCAATTTGTCTGGTTTGGTGCCACTATTCTTTGAAGAATTCCCAAACCTACCTTCCCTTAGTCTTGGACTCTATAATGTCAATGGACCCATGCAACTTGTCTATCTAGATTTTTCCTTGAATAATTTTTCTGGTCCAGTACCATCGTTCTCATCATTTACGAATCTTACGTTGCTAGATCTTTCTGATCATATGTTAAGCGGTACAATTCATTCCACTGACTGGTCAAGCCTTTCTAAGCTAGAATTTGTTAAGTAACCACAAGCTAAGTGGAAGCATTCCACCATCTTTGTTTAGGATTCCATCACTGCGGAGACTTATCCTTTCTCAAAATCAATTCAATGGCAGCATTGGTTACCTTCATGGTAAGGTCTCTTCACCGCTTCATACCCTTACTTTTAGCATTAACAGATTACAAGGACGATTTCCAATGTCTGTGTTTGAACTTCATGGTCTAGAAATATTTACACTTTCTTCAAACAACTTCAGCGGTTTGATTCCAATGAGTGCCTTTCAAAACTTGAGGAATCTTGCATGTCTTGATCTCTCATATAACATGTTGTCTATCGATGGCACTGCTACTAATATATCCTCACGTTCTTTCCCCACATTTTCTACATTGAAGTTTGCATCTTGCAACTTCACGAAGTTCCCTGGATTCTTGAAAAATCAGTCCAGTTTAACCTATTTAGATCTTTCAGACAACCAGATTCATGGGGAAATGCCCAATTGAATTTGGAAAACAAGATATCTAAGTTACCAAAAACCTTTCTCAGAACTTCCTTGTACAGTTCGAAAGACCTTTGGATAATAGAACTTCTAGCTTTATTATTTTGGATCCGTATGGAAATCTATTGGAAGAGAAAATCCCAATTCTTCCATTAGATGTCACCTATCTGGATTACCCAAAGCAACAATTTCAACTCTGTTTTACCAGCTTTCTTTGGTGACTGCCTTCAATTTGCTTCTTTCTTCTCCATATCAAATAACAACATTCATGGGATTATCCCTTCGTCATCGTGATGTAATTGATTTGTCTAATAATTCTGAGTGGGCCAATTCCTCAATGCCTCTTTCAGATGAACGTGCTTTTTGGAGTACTGATTAAGGCGAAACAAACTCAGTAGCACCATTTCTGACACTTTTTCAAAAGGCTGTTAGTTACAAAGGTTCCAAAATCATTAGGGAATTGCAAATGTCTGGAGGTTTTAGACATTGGCAACAATAAGATCAATGACTCGTTCCCATGCCATTTGAAGAATATAGCCAAGTCGCATGTCCTTGTTTTACGTTCCAACAAATTCAACTGTCACATTGATTGTCCCCGAAACAATAATGTATGGCCAATACTTCAGGTTTTTGACTTAGCATCCAACAATTTTAGTGGTAAACTGCATATGACATGTTTGGGGACATGGGATGCTATGCAGCCTAACTCAGATAAAGGCCAATCAGAGCTCAAACATCTCATAAATTTAGACTTTGGAGACGATGCAAAACCAGTTACCATCAAAGGCAATAAGTTGGAGCTTGTGAAAATACCAGTTAACAACTTTGAAGGGCCAATACCAGAAGTAATTGGTAAATTCGAAGCACTTGATGCCCTCAACTTTTCACATAATGCTTTCACAGGGTCAATCCCAACAACTTTCGGAAACTTGCGAGAGCTTGGGTCCTATGCGGTGGGATCCCTTTGCAGCTAGCAAACCTCAACTTCTGTTGAAGCTGTGGCCTGCAGTGCAACAGAGAACCAGTAGCAGAAAATTGATCAAAGACCAGCAGCAACAAATTGTATAATTTGAGCTGCTACACTGTTTTGAAGTAAAGTAATGAAGCTGGTTCTCTTGGAAGATCACATTTTAGATGTTTTGTTCCTATGGAACTTTGTTCAATTCTTTTGTATTTTGACAGCAAAGTCAGTTGGAAAATTGACTGATGTAATAGCTGGTATGCCAGCCTTCTTTTGTAATCAACTTGCATTATTTTAGTAAGTATTAAGTAAGGGCAGTTAAGTTAGTAGGTAACTGTCAAACATTACTTGTAACTCCCATATATTCAAAAATTTGAATGAAAAATATATGACTTCAGTTACAATTCTATGCTGAGTTTTTTTTTAGTTCTCTTTTTGCTTCATTTGATTTGGTTCTTTGTACTGCCATTTATCCAACAAATGGTATCCAGAGCTTTCAGTCTTTGAGGGCCTTGGTTGTACACTGTCATTAAGCAAGCTATACTTGAAACAAAAGAAGCAAAGGTTGTTTTTGGTTGCTGAAAATGAGTTTTACACCACCTCCTCCACCTGTCTTTGCTGGAGAAAATTACAACATCTGGGCAGTAAAAATGAGAACATATTTGCAGGCACATGACCTGTGGAATGTTGTTCTCAATGACACTGAGCCACCACCACTAAAAGCCAACCCGACCATAGCCCAGATCAGGCAGCACAATGAAGACTGTGCCAAGAAGTATAAGGCTATGTCGTGCCTTCAAAGTGGAGTTTCTGATTTTATTTTCACAAGAATAATGGCTTGTGACACTCCAAAGCAGGCCTGGGACAAACTCAATGAGGAGTTTCAGAGGTCTGACAAGACCAGGCAACAGCAGCTGATCAACATGAGAAGAGATTTTAAAAATCTCAAAATGAAGGACTCAGAAACCATCAAGCAGTATGCTGACAGAATCATGGCTACTGTCAACAACATAAGGCTGCTTGGGGAAGAATTCAGTGACCAAAGAGTGGTTGAGAAGGTCATAACAACCTTGCCAGAGAAGTATGAGGCAAAAATTTCTTCTCTGGAAGACTCAAGGGACTTGTCAACAATCCCTTTGACAGAGCTTATAAATGCTCTTTATGCTCAAGAGCAGAGAAGGGCAAATAGGCAGGAGGACCACTATGAAGGAGCTTTTCAAGCTAGAGGCAGAGAAAGCTCAAGTGCAAACTTAAATGCCAAAGGCAAGAAGCCTTGGACTGAGAAGAAGAAGAAAGAACCTGTCAAAAGGAAGTTCCCACCTTGTGTCCATTGTATGAAGACTACTCATATTGAGAAATACTGCTGGTACAGACCAGACATTCAATGCAGAGCCTGCAAGCAATTTGGCCACATTGAAAAGGTCTGTAAGAGCAAGTCAAAAACACAACCACAATTTCAAAACTAAGCTCAAGCTGCAGAAGAGGTTGAAACACCAGAAGAACATGTTTTTTTAGCATCATGCTTTGCAAGCTCGAGCAAGGTTAACAAAATTTGGCTGATTGACAGTGGATGCACCCACCATATGGCTTCTGAGAAGAGTATATTCAAGGAGCTTGACACTACCTTCAAGTCCAAAGTCAGAATTGGCAATGGTGAGCTACTGGAGGCAAAAGGGAAAGGCAAGGCTTTGATAAGCACCAAGTCAGGTATTAAAACCATTTCAGAGGTTCTCTATGTACCTGATATTGACCAAAACTTGCTAAGTGTTGGCCAGCTATTGGAGAAAGGCTATTCTCTGATTTTTGAAGGCAAGAACTGTTTGATCAAAAATGCTGCTGGTGAAGTGTTAACCACAGTGGCTATGCAAGATAGGACTTTCATTGTAGATGTGAATCAGCTTCAGGCTAAAGCATATGCATCTCAGTCTGATGAGACTGATTTGTGGCACAGGAGGATGGACATGTGAACTACAATTCTCTGAATATGATGCAAAAGATGGATTTGGTCAGTGACATGTCTAAAATTGAGCCAAGGGATGCTGTGTGTGAAGTCTGTCAGTTAGGAAAATAGACCAGGTTACCATTTCCTGTCAACAAAGCATGGAGAGCTCATGGGAAGCTTCAGCTGGTTCATACAGACATTTGTGGACCAATGAAGACCACCTCCTTAAATGACAGCAGGTACTTTGTACTTTTTATTGATGATTATTCAATGTTCTGTTGGGTGAATTTTTTAAAGCATAAGTCAGATGTTTATGGTTCTTTCTGCAAATTTAAAGCCTTGGTTGAAAACCAAGCAAATTGCAAATTGAAATGTTTGAGGTCTGACAATGGTTCTGAGTATGTATCTCAGAAGTTTCAAAAATTGTGTGATGATGCTGGAATTCAACACCAATTGACTACTGTGTACACACCACAACAAAATGGTGTCTGTGAAAGGAAAAACAGAACAGTCCTTGATATGGCTAGGTGTTTGTTATTTGAGGCTAAAATGCTTAATGCTTTTTGGGCTGAAGCTGTGAATACAGCTGTTTACTTGTTGAATAGGCTGCCAACTAATGCAGTCAAGGGTAAAACACCCTTTGAAGCCTGGTTTGGACAAAAACCATCTGTATCACATTTGAAGGTATTTGGTTGTCTATGTTATGTGTTGGTACCTGAGGAGAGAAGAACCAAGTTGGACAGGAGGTCCATGCCTGGGGTGTTTGTTGGCTACAGCAATGTGAAGAAAGGATACCGAGTCTTTGATCCACTGACCAAGAAGGTTGTAGTGAGCAGAGATGTGAAATTCAGTGAAGCAAGTAGCTGGAAATGGGATGGAATTGAAGCAAATTTGCCCGAGGGAGAACAGATTGATGTTGATCTGCAGCAAGCTGAAAATGAAGAAGTAACTGAAAATGGCTATGATGATGAACCTGTTCGAGGCACTAGGACATTAATAGACATCTATGAGAGATATGCAGTAACCATAGTAGAGCCTTCATGTTTTGAAGAAGCTGCAAAAGAAAAGTGCTGGCAGGATGCTATGGAAACTGAATTTAAAATGATTCAGAAAAATGATACATGGGAGCTTGTGGATAGACCTGAAAACAGAAGAATCATTGGTGTCAAATGGGTCTTTAGGACTAAAAACAATGCTGATGGTACTTTGAACAGACACAAGGCCAGATTGGTTGTAAAAGGTTATAGTCAGCAGCAAGGGGTTGATTTTTCTGAGACTTTTGCACCTGTTGCAAGGTTGGACACTATCAGACTGCTGCTTGCTTTGGCAGCTCAAAAGCACTGGAAGGTGCACCATTTAGATGTTAAGTCAGCCTTTCTAAATGGCTTTCTTAATGAAGAAATATTCATTGAGCAACCTGAGGGTTTTGAGGTTTCTGGTGAAGAACAAAAGGTTTACAAGTTGAAAAAGGCCTTATATGGCCTAAAGCAGGCTCCAAGAGCCTGGTATGAGAGGATTGATGGCTACTTGGCAAGGCTCGGGTTCACAAAGAGTGTCAGTGAGCCTACACTCTATGTTAAGAAGGATCAGAAGGAAACTTTGCTAATTGTTTCCTTGTATGTTGATGATCTGCTAGTCATTGGCTGTAAAGATGAACTGGTAGAAGACTTTAAGAAGCAGATGCAACATGTCTTTGAGATGACTGACCTTGGTCTAATGACCTATTTTCTTGGTATGGAAATCAGACAAGGAAGTGATGGTATTTTCATAAGTCAACAAACATTTGCTTCCAAGGTGCTTGAAAAATTTTGCATGTCGAAATGCAAATCAGTCACTACACCAGTTGCATTGGGGGAGAAATTGTCAAATGCCAGTAAGCATGATCGAGTAGATGAGAAAGCATATAGAAGCTTAATTGGTTGTCTGCTTTATTTAACAGCAACTAGACCAGACATTGTCTATGCTGTTAGTCTACTTTCAAGGTTTATGCACTGCAGTAATGTGGCACATTTGAAGGCAGCAAAAAGAGTGTTAAGGTATGTCAAAGGAACCATCGATGCTGGTGTAAAGTTTTGGAGGGCAAAGGAGCTGAAACTCTTAGGCTATTCTGATAGCGATTGGGCAGGGTCAGTTGATGACATGAGGAGCATTTCAGGTTATTTTTTCACCTTAGGCTCGAGTGTTTTCAGCTGGAGTTCAAAGAAGCAACAAACTGTTGCACAATCCACAGCAGAGGCTGAGTATATCTCAGCTGCAGCAGCAGTAAATCAAGCCATTTGGCTTAGGAAGATTTTGGATGATTTGAATGAAAATCAAGCTCAGCCTACTGAGATTAGAGTGGATAACCAATCAGCTGTGGCCTTAGCCAAAAATCCAGTCTTCCATGGTAAGACTAAACACTTCAAAATCAAATTTCATTTTGTTAGAGAAGCTGAGCAATCGAGGGAGGTTAGCTTAGTTCATTGCAGTTCAGAAATTCAGTTAGCTGACATTTTAACTAAACCATTGGGAGCCAACCGATTTAATGCTTTGAAAGAAAAGATTGGTGTTTGTTGCAAACAGCCCAAGGAGGAGTGTTGAAGCTGTGGCCTGCAGTGCAACAGAGAACCAGTAGCAGAAAATTGATCAAAGACCAGCAGCAACAAATTGTATAATTTGAGCTGCTACACTGTTTTGAAGTAAAGTAATGAAGCTGGTTCTCTTGGAAGATCACATTTTAGATGTTTTGTTCCTATGGAACTTTGTTCAATTCTTTTGTATTTTGACAGCAAAGTCAGTAGGAAAATTGACTGATGTAATAGTTGGTATGCCAGCCATCTTTTGTAATCAACTTGCATTATTTTAGTATGTATTAAGTAAGGGCAGTTAAGTTAGTAGGTAACTGTCAAACATTACTTGTAACTCCCATATATTCAAAATTTTGAATGAAAAATATATGACTTCAGTTACAATTCTATGCTGAGTTTTTTTTTTAGTTCTCTTTTGCTTCATTTGATTTGGTTCTTTGTACTGCCATTTATCCAACAACTTCCTTTCATTTCTCGATGTCTTAAATAATAAGCTAGTGGGTCCAATCCCAACAAGCACCCAACTTCAATCATTTTCAGAAGCTTCACTTGAGAACAATACCGGATTATGTGGACCTCCTTTGAAGACAATGTGCGGATTGCCACCAGCTAAAGAAAACAGCCCTTCAGATTCTGAGACAGGGAGCATTATACACTAGAATCATTTAAGTTAAGAGAGGTACTTTAGCTATCTCTTTCCTTGAATTATCCTGTTTCTGGTTTCTGTTTCAACCGTATGTTGTTTCTGCTGCTTTTGTTTCCACCTTCTATTTTCCTTGTAACAAGTTTATCCTGTTTCTATTGGATTAAATAAGTAGAATTATCCCAAAATGAAATTTCTATCTATCTATATATATATGAAATAAGCCTTGGTGTTAGTGTTTTTGAATCGAGAGACCAGAGCAAAGATATTTAAGAGAGAAAGTAAAAAGAACACTTAGCAGATGCAAATAATCTGCTTGTATATTCTTTGTCATTTATTTACAATATAAATGTGAAATAGCTACAAAAAATCAATTAATCCCACTAAACATCTTGAGAAAGTAAAGATAAAATGATTAAACAAAAACATCAATTTTAGCACAAGGGAACCTTGCTCGCACTTTATATGAGGGATCGCCAAAACCCTTAACAGTTCGTATTTTGATGAGCTTGCATTTTTTGTGAAGTCGTCTCTTTAGGAGAGCTCGCAGCTTTTGATGAGTTCACATCTTTTGAGCTCGCAACTCCGTAACCTTAATTCATCATTGCATGAATGGTTACTTCACAATTTATTACTTGTACTTAGATTACCATGCAGTAACTGTAAGTAACCAAGAATTCATCTTAGTGAAATGATAGCCTTGAACATAGCAAAAAAAAGACTTTGAAGTCAATGGCTTTGGGATATTATTAGTGAGAAAAATGGTGTATGGAATTAATTCAGTGGAAACTTGATATGGACATCCAACCAACCTTTTAATATCCTTGTTCAGTCTCCTCTCATCTCATATATCATTCAACTCTATTGCAGACTATAATCAACTGATTATGGTCCAGGAAAAACTAAAAAGGCAAAAGAGGGAAAATAGATGATACAGACATAATTAGTCATATTTTTAGAACACACCATTCAAATTTAAGGAGCCTGCATTAAAGCCACATGGAATTTTTGGTACACTTCTCAACCTATTTAGAAGAGAATTAATAGGTAAAAACAACTCTCTCATCACTCTCAATTTTGAAATTGAGCAAATTGGTCCTTCTCAAAAAAAACTTTAAAGTAATTTAATTTCTATCAATTTCAAAAGTGAGCAATAAGAATAATTAATCACGAAATTAATATTTTTTTATCAATTGAACATGATTTTGATTGGTATAATAACAAATTTAACCATTAAAATTCATACATTTTGCCAATTTGGTTCTAATTTAACAAATTTATTTCACAAAATTTGTGCAAATGTGTAAATGTTGATACTAAATTTGTTGAACTTTTTAGAATTAAGGCTAAAATGACAAAACATATAAACATTAAAGAATAAAATTATTATATAGATAAAAACTATGTACAGTTAATAAGAGAGATTAATGTTGTGCTTAATTATCCTTAATTGCTTATTTTCGAAAATTGACAGGCATTAAATTACTTCAAATTTTTTTAAAGAGACTAATTTGCTCAATTTCAAAATTGAGAGAAATTGGAGAGATCTTTTTACCAAATTAATAATAGTCTGCATTTTTCTTCACTAGCAATTTTGCCCCTTGCATGTAACTATTTACTTTTTCAAATAATGTAGTTTTAGTTATTGTAATTAGTGTAAATTAATACCGATAAGTGTTGGGTACAATGGTAAGACATATTGTATTTTTAAGAGGAGATACAAGTCCAAAACTTAAAAATGACATTGTTAAGAGGGACCGTCACAAATCTCAAATATAAACCGTAAAACAAATATGAATAATAAAAATTTAGTGTAAATTAATATGAAATGTAAGCAGGCCCGTTCTTGACTTTTTGAGGCTATAGGCGAAACAATAAATTGGACCCATTTTAAAAGAATTATAAAATGTCATACAATAAAAGCTAAAAAAATTTTGGGACCCTAAGAGATGAAGCATTTATGGTGAAAAATTGGAAGCCCTAGCATTTAATTAATTTATTTTAGTCTATTTTTTTTCATATTAAAAGCTGAAAAAATATTTGTTTTGAGTCCCTATTTTTCTTATTTACCCCATTTGACCCTTCTATTTTTCTATTTAAGTACTTGTTATGTAAGTATTCATTATTAACCCTATTTTTCTTTTCCTTTGTCCAAAGCTGGTGGTTTTATAGGGGAAATTCCAATTGAGATTTCAGGCTTGATATAGTTACTCTTAATGTATCTTAATTTGTAGTCAAACCTAAGAATTCATCTTAATGAAATGATATATGGACATCCAACCAACCTTTTAATTTTCTTCTTCAGTAAGTCTTTTCGATATGGGACATAAGATGTTACATGTATTGAAATATAACCAAATTATTTAATGTTAGCAGAACCTTATCCAGGGTTGATGGAGAAATTAACCCACACACAACTCTATAATCCTTTTTCTTCTCTCTTTCATTATTAGACCAAGTGAGACGTTTGCAATTTTCTTCTCCACTCTCCCTATTAATCACTTTTTGAATCTTCCTACATGGCAGCATCCAGAGTCCCTTTGAACGGGTAGTGCGTTTATTTGAATTAATGTAAAAATTATAATGACGTGAGATTAAATATTGTAGCATACATTGTAGCGTGAGATAAAAATAAAAGTTAAACATATTTTCCCTCCCCATTTCTTTATATACTCAACGTCTCTTGCAAGTTTCATTCATCTTTCAATAGCCTCAAAAAAAAAAGAAATATGAGGATTTTACTGCTTTCATGGCTCTTATTTAGTTCATATTTTGCAATTTTCCTTAGTATTAGCAACTTAGTTTTAGTTTCTGGTCAATGTCGAAACGATCAAAAACAGTTGTTGCTCGACTTGAATTTGACAAGCAGCTCCGATCTTTTTATATATCCTATTCCATTAGGAAAGCTGATGAAATGGAACCAAGCCATGGAGTGCTGTTCCTGGGATGGTGTAAGTTGCGATGGCGGTGGTCATGTTATCGATCTTGACTTGAGCAACCGAGCAATTTCAAGCTCAATTGACGGTTCAAGTAGTCTTTTTCGTCTTCAACATCTTCAGCGACTCAATTTGGCTTCTAATCAGTTCATGACTGCTTTTTCCGCTGGATTTGATAAATTGGAGAATTTGAGTTATCTTAATTTATCCAATGCTGGCTTTACAGGACAAATCCCAGCTAAGATTCCACGCTTGACAAGGTTGATTACTCTCGATTTATCTACAGATCCATTCTTGAGTGGAGAACCATTGAAACTTGAGAAGCCGAACCTAGAGATGCTTGTTCAAAATCTGACGAGGCTAAGATTTCTCTATCTTGATGGCGTAAATATATCAGCTATGGGGAATGAATGGTGTCGGGCATTATCGCCGTTGACTGAGTTGCAAGTTTTGAGCATGTCCAACTGTTATCTTTCAGGACCTATACATTCTTCACTTTCCAAGCTCCAATCTCTCTCAGTAATTTGCTTGGACTACAACAACTTGTCTGCTTCAGTTCCACAATTCTTTGCAGAATTCCCAAACCTGACTTCCCTTAGTCTTAGAAGCACTGGGTTGAATGGAAGACTGCCAGATGAAATTTTCCAGATACCTACCTTACAGACACTTGATTTGTCATACAACATGTTACTCAAAGGTTCATTTCCAAATTTTCCTCTCAATGCTTCTCTTCAAGCTCTCGCACTTAGCAGCACAAAGTTCGGGGGACAAATTCCAGAATCTCTCGATAACCTAGGACGACTGACAAGAATAGAGCTTGCTGGTTGCAATTTCAGCGGACCCATACCCAAAGCAGTTGAGAAACTTACCCAACTTGTCTCTTTGGATTTTTCCAATAACAATTTTTCTGGCCCAATACCGTCCTTCTCTTCATCGAGGAATCTTACCAACCTAAGCCTTGCTCATAATAAGTTAGTCGGCACAATTCATTCCACTGACTGGTCAAGCCTTTCAAAGCTAGAAGATGCTGACTTAGGAGACAACAAGCTAAGTGGAACCATTCCACCAACTTTGTTTGGCATTCCATCACTGCAGAGACTTGACCTTTCTCACAATCAATTCAATGGCAGCATTGGTGACTTTCATGATAAGGCCTCTTCACTGCTTAATACCCTTGATCTTAGCAACAACAAGTTAAAAGGGCAATTTCCAACGCCTTTGTTTGAACTCCGTGGTCTAGAAATCCTACATCTTTCTTCAAACAACTTCAGCGGTTTGATACCAATGAATGCCTTTCAGAACTTGGGGAATCTTTTGTCTCTTGATCTCTCACATAACAGGTTGTCTATTGATGCCACTGCTACTAATATTTCCTTGCTTTCTTTCCCCACATTTACCGGACTGGGGCTGGCATCTTGCAACTTAACAGAGTTCCCTGGTTTCTTGAAAAATCAGTCCAGCTTAATGTACCTTGACCTTTCCAACAACCATATTCATGGGAAAATACCCGATTGGATTTGGAAACCAATAGATCTTTTGCGCCTAAATCTTTCTGATAACTTTCTTGTTGGGTTCGAAAGACCTTTGAAGAACATAACTTCTAGTGTTCAGATTATTGACCTGCATGTCAACCAATTACAAGGGGAAATCCCAATTCCTACATTAGATGCCACCTATCTGGATTACTCAGACAACAATTTCAGCTCCGTTTTACCAGCTCACATTGGTGACTCCCTCCAGCGTGTTTCTTTCTTTTCCATCTCAAATAACAACATTCATGGGAGTATCCCTCCATCGATATGCAGCAGTACATCTCTTAGAGTACTCGATTTGTCTAATAATTCATTGAGTGGGCCAATTCCTCAATGCCTCTTTCAGATGAGCGGATCTCTTGGAGTATTGGATTTAAGACAAAACAATCTCAGTGGCATAATTTCTGACACTTTTTCAAAAAGTTGTAAGTTACAAACTCTCAAACTCGATCAAAACCGATTGGAAGGAAAGGTTCCAAAATCACTAGGGAATTGCAAAATGCTGGAGGTTTTAGACATTGGCAACAATCAGATCAATGATTCATTCCCATGGCATTTGAAGAATATAGCCAAGTTGCACGTCCTTGTTTTACGTTCCAACAAATTCAACGGTCACATTGATTGTTCTGGAAATAATGGTGGATGGTCAATGCTTCAGATTTTTGACTTAGCATCCAACAATTTTAGTGGTAAACTGCATCTGACATGTTTGGGGACGTGGGATGCTATGCAGCATAACCCATATAGTAACCTGTTAGAGCTCAAACATCTCCATTTTGTAGATTCCGGTTCTGGAGGCGGTACTAGATATCAAGATGCAATAACAATTACCACCAAAGGTTTAGAGTTGGAGCTGGTGAAGATCCTGCCCGTATTCACCTCCATTGACATTTCATGGAACAACTTTGAAGGGCCAATACCAGAAGTAATCGGCAAATTCAAAGAACTTCATGGCCTTAACTTTTCGCATAATGCTTTCACAGGTCCAATCCCATCATCTTTCGGAAACCTGCGAGAGCTTGAGTCTTGGACCTCTCAAGCAATAGCCTACGCGGTGAGATCCCTTTGCAGCTAGCAAACCTCAATTTCCTTTCATGTCTTAATGTCTCAAATAATAAGCTAGTGGGTCCAATCCCAACGAGCACCCAACTTCAATCATTTCCAGAAGCTTCATTTGAGAACAATGCCGGATTATGTGGACCTCCTTTGAAGACAAAGTGCGGATTGCCACCAGGTAAAGAAGACAGCCCTTCAGATTCTGAGACAGGGAGCATTATACACTGGAATCATTTAAGTATCGAGATAGGGTTTACCTTTGGATTGGGAATTATCATTGTACCTCTTATCTATTGGAAGAGATGGAGGATCTGGTATTTCGAGCGTATCGATCTTGCTCTGTCCAGGCTTTTCCCTCACCTTGGTCGTGAAACAAAAAAGCATGGGAGGAGAGCAAAGCAGAACCAAAGGGGAGGACCCAGCAACGATTGGGATTAACGAGTAGGGAATAAGTTAAAAGAGGTACTTAGCTATCTCTTTCCTTGTATCATCCAGTTTCAGGTTTCTGTTTCCACTGTATGCTGTTTTTGCTGGTTATGTTTTCCTCTTTTTATTTTGCTTTAATATGTGCATCCTGTTTCTTTTCGATTAAATAAGTTGAATTATTTTCTACCAATACAATTGATTTCTGGTCAATGTCCAAGTCAATAATCTTTTAAGTCCAAAAGCACTCAGCCATGATATCGGAAGTAGAACAGTTAACACCCCCGGCAAGTACTCAGTGATTAAGAGGAGCCACAGAGAAGAACTGTATTGAGGAAATGTTATGAACTGAAGTTGGGACAGTACCAAATAGATTCTAAATGATTCACACTTAAAACAATCCAAACTCAAAATATCCAAAAACAAAATAACTCGAAAACTTAAAAAACCAACAGAGCCTGTCCAATGTGCATGTTTATAGTTGGGGTAGTGGTGCAATTTGGTTTCTTTATTCTCAAATATTTCAAAGGATTAAGGGATGCAATTTGGTGCATAAAGCCAGAACTGGACCGATGATCTAATTCTCTATATTTAATTATATATCACCGGTCGAACTAATCAAACTATCAAATCAACTAGCCAATCTAATTCTCTCACAAACCATAAACACAATGAAATCACACGTGGTGTTGCTATAATTTTCAACCATCCACTGGTACATAAATTATCCAAATAAAACCAGTGGAAAACATGTTGGTTCAACCAAACACAAGGCACTAAAACCTCAGCTTTTTATGTTCATTTCCCAACACAACCCAAAACAGAGCTGCCATTGCTACAATTCTGCTTCTCAATACACATATCTACATTTACTTAGTTGCCATAAAATGAACCCCAAAAAAACTCAACAGCAGAGAAGAATAACTCAAATTAAAAGAGTAATGTTAACAACAGCAAATTACAGCATACACAACAAGTTGTCTCAATTTAAGCCATTACAATAGAAAAATTAAAGAAATTAAGCATTAACTAGTAAAAAGGGATTCATCAATTTCAATTTTTATCTTCTCATCATCATCAAACTTATCTTTTCTCGGTGGTGATGGTGGAACTGGCACCCTTGGTGGCCCTCTCCCCTTCTTCTTGTCCCTAGGCCTTGCCTATTCAATTTCATTATGCATATATATAAAACAAAATCAAAATCTATCAAGTTTAACCAACAATGGGAACTAATAATAACAATAGCACTTAGGTTAAATTTTATCATTAGTCCCTCTACTATGCAAAAGTTGTGGATTTAGTCTTTGTACTTTAATTTGATCACTTTAAGACTCTGTACTTTTCAAATTATAAAATTCCAGTGTTCACCGAACGAGAATTGTTAAATTCAGTAAGTTTTGCTATTTTCAGAATCTAATGCGACAAACATACTATCATATGTGTAATGTCAAAATTCGGAAAGTATAGTCCATGACTAGTAACTAAATTTAATCAAATGAATTCAACTATTACTATTTTGAGTTATGACTAAATTTTCTACATTAGAAAAGCAGAGGGACTACAATTACCAATTTGAAAAGTACAGGGGCTCAAATTGATCAAATTAAAGTACATAGACTAAATCCACAACTTTAGTAAAGTACAGGGACTATTAGCAGAATTTAACCATAACACTTACATTGCCAAAAGAGTGATTGAACCGCTTCCCTCTCTCTGTTTTCTTATCCCCTCTGCCACAGTACACTGAAAAAAAAACCCAAATAAAACCCAAATTTGTCATCTTCAAAAGAAACCCAGAAAAATAACAAAAAAAAAATTATGTTTCTTTTAGCTACCATAGGGGATTGAAGGAGAAGAAGCTGCTGAGAGTGAAAAGGATGAATTTGAAACTGATAAGGAAGTTCCAAGGGTTTGGGAATGAGATGAAGAGATACGAGAAACATATGAAAGGTTAAGGGATTGAGCTGAGATTGGAGCTGCTCCAAGTAGTAGTGACGCCATTGTTCGTTTCTCTTTTGATGATAAGGTTATCACTTACCACATTTATATCACCAAAAAGGACTTAATCTTTTCTGGGTTTTATATATCCTTTCAGGTTTTAGCCCAATCCCAATATATCCCTCGTCTGTTCTAAGCCCAGATTAAATCATGGATCATTGAAACAATTCTTAATGGGGGTGTAAATTGACCCATTGTATTATCCCGGCCTAAGTATAAATAAGGTTAGACAATCATGGATCAAATTTTAGATGGGTGTCTAAACTTTAAAATGTTTTGTTTTAATCCCTTCCTATGCTTTAATTAAATCAACGGGTGTGATTAAAATATAGAAATAAGGAAACTATAGCAGTTTGATCAAGTCAGGTTAGAAACTAAGAAATTTTGTCGGTGACTTAGAACCTGTTAAAACGATTATCGAATACGTTTCCCTCCAGGGGCGAGCATTCGATCGAGTCGAATCGAGTCAAAAAATTTTGAGTTAGTCGAGTTGACGAATCTTATTTTAGCAACCGAACTCAATTTGAATTTTTTTCGAATCGAGTAAAAAGATTTTAAATCGAGTTAACGGATCCTATTATTTATACTCAATGTTATGTTTACATGGACTTATTATTTAAGTAGTAGACGAAGTATAAGATTACTTAACATTTATCAAAACGATATAATTTTTTTCTTTTAAGTTAATGGTTTTGACTTTTAACTTTAGAAAATGTAAACATTTATCAAAACGACGTAGTTTTTGTCTTTTCTTATTCGAATTTTCAGATAACTCGAATTGTGTAATTCATATTCGAGTAAAACCAAAAAATTTGATTTTTTTTATTCGAGTTGATCTAAATAACTAAACTATTTAATTCAAAATTTTCAAATCGAATCGAATTTTGCTCGCCCCTATCCCTCTTACTCTTTTGATATTAAAATCAATTGAATTGGTTAAAAGCTAAACTCAGGTTCCTCAATGTAAATCCTACATGGCATGATCAACGGTGGGTTTAGGATCAACGGTGTGATTTCAATTTCTAGCTAATGAAGTAATTATACTCACTTGTGGACATTACATGCTTAAGTCCACTCCAACTTGCAATATTCAGGAATTTAAGATCAATTTAGAATGAGGGTCAAAATTTGAGGGTATTTAATGCAATTAACTCATAAATAATTTTTATGGTTATGACAAACCTGACAAAATTGAAGTACCAAGTAACTGAAAAGACAAGATTTGGGTTTAACTAAACTTCTGACAAAACTGCAGCTTTCACTAAGCAAAAAAAAAAAAAGACCCTTGCTTATTGTGGTAATCTTCCTTTAATTTTAAATTACTTCAATCTAATCCATTCTTAGTGATGCTTATACTAAAAGCATTTAATTCTTCCTTTTTGTTTATATTATTTTACATTTTTTTTACTTTAATCCATGAACAAGGCACACAATTGGTTTGAATCTCTAAAAAGCTGTAATTAGAGCAATAATTAAGCTTCATTATATTTCTCATAAACTTGCTTTGAAATATGGTCAACTAAAAAACCTTACAAGTTAAGATTGACAGCTTTATTTTAAGTAACCCATTTTTCAACAAATTATATACTTCATCAAACAAATGGGATTTGTTTGATGACTTCAATTGTAATTCTCGTTTCGATTGGTATAAGTTTTTTTTTATCGACGATTGGCATAAGTATTATTGTTAATATAGGAGGACATGGATTTGAGTACGCTGAAACGCATTATCTTCTTATATATGAGTTGAGAAAGGGTTTGGGTAGTTCTAAGTATTGTATAAAAAAATAGATATGATCAGAATTTATAATGAAATTGTTTAAAAAAAATTATAGTTCTTCAAAATTGTGATTCATTAATGTCATGTTTTTGTTGGTTTATTTATGGTTGTAGCCCCTCTACTTTAATTTGACATAATTTGGACCTTCTCTTTGTAATGTTATTAGCATGCACAAGTTCATAATACTTATAGTTGTTGCAATTAAAGTGATAACGAGATGTTATTCTTTTTATTGATATTTGATCTCATAGTCGAGTTGATGTGAAAATTCAATCAATTCTGTCCAATTAATAATATGTTTTACATGTCATTTGAATACTTGAGGTTGTTTTAAAAAGGAAAATTCACAACATCACTTTAGCGGAAGTAATTAACGATGTTATTAATTTGGACGTGCTAATAACATTATAAAAATAGAATGACTAAATTATATCAAATTAAAATAAATAGATTAAATATAAATTTTAGCATGGTAAAGGGACTAAAACCACAATTAAACCTTTTTCCATGTAAACCAAAATGATATTAGAAAGCGGAATAGCAAGGTGCATTACACTCTCAATTAGAGAACTCGTATTCAAACTTTGGTGATGATATTATTAGGAGTGACAATCATAAATTCTAAAATAATTAATCATCATGAATCGTAAAACGAACATAAAAAATTACCTTAATGATAAGAATATTAATATAAATGATAGGGTGGATTTGGTCAATACCAACAATATCTCATGGGAACCAACTCTCCCACATGAATCACAAATTGTGTCAAATTTCTTTACTTTACCTAATCATCAAAAAAAGAAGCGCAACAATACTAAAGTGGGTTTTGACTTAGCTTCAAAAGACAACATAAAATATGGTAATTGAAACCCTAATCATGCTTGCAATTGATTCCCCATTCTCCCCTTTTTCTTTATTAATTACTTGTAATCAAACTTTGTGATTAGCCCCATCAGATTCAGCACTTTCAAATGGGGACATTCACACACTTTCTCTTTATAAAACAAAAAGAAAGCAAAGAAACCTATCTTTGGGTTGCATGTGCTAGAAGAAATAAAATATATAAAACCCTTTAGGTGATTTATTTTTTATTTTTTTTTATAAAAGCTACTAAAGTCAAAATATACCATTAATACATATACTTTCATAAAATTTTAATTCAATCCATTTGTTGATATCAAGACGGAATCTGTTCATTATTATGTATATTTTCTCGTTTTTCCATAATGATTTACCTGTAAAATTGGTATGATTATATAGGTTGGTTGATGGTAAATTTTGACAACAAATACTAATAGTCTCAATAATATGACAAAAAAATATTAGTACTAAACTCAAATTTCATTTAAGTATCGAGACTAACAATTTTTTTTATACAATGCATAAAATTATCCATAATCTATCCTTAACCTTTAAATAGAAGGATAAATTCACTTAAGGGTGCTCGAACTCTCTTTTTCTTGCATTGAAAATACTACAAATATCAATTGAGCTAAAAACTTGCTCTTTTTGATACAATACCTAAAACTACACGTATCCCCTCTCCAATTCATAAATAGAAGGATAATGCGTTTCAAAACACTCGAACTCACATCCTTTTTATTTATACCGATTAAGTTAAGATTTAATTGACAACGGGATATTTAAATAAACATATAATTAAAATTGACAGCAATGCTGAAAGATAGAAATGATTAGCCAAGTATGATTGTAGATGATACAAAATAATTCATGCATATCGTGTAGGCATCGTATGTTCACATGTGAAATTCAATGAAGGGGGAATATTTAGGAGTGATGAGTGGCACGTGACAAGCAAATGAGCTAACGTGTAACCCATGTGAAATGTGGGGGCGGGTCCCCGGCCCACTCTCCTCTTCCATATAGAATCTTAATATCAAATGGGACATTAAAGGATGTCCACATGTTTTTTCTTAAATAAGGGTGACACTGTTTAGGGGATGAATTCCAAATTATTAACAATAGATTTAAACATAATTTTTTTAGGTATTTATCGGAATAAATCTAGTAATTAATTTTTTATATTTTATAAATCTATTAAAGGATAAATATTAGCCACGAGTTTTCAAATTGTTTTTGTGAAAATCGAACTCTCGACTATTTTTCCTAACTTTTGTGATTAATTTTTTTTTAAATTAACATTTTCGAAAGTATGATAAATGTAATAATTAGCACTACAAAAAGACATTAATATAAGTTTTTAAGGATGAGAAAAGAGGGAGAAAGCTGAACATAATACTATTTATATATGATTTAATTGGATAGCAAAGGAATCATCACAAATTCAACACACTATTTTTTTACTTATCAACTAATTTAATGGAGAAATTTGAAGGAAAAAAAAAGAAAAAAATAGGAAAAGCAAAGGGCAAAAATCCAGCACACTAAGCATGTAGGGGAGAATATTGCTATCTCCCCCAATATATGATACAACATATGGAGGAAAACATGGAAATCATTGGCGGGTTTTTTTTTTCTCTCTCTTTGAGATAGGGAGGAAATGGTCAAATTTCGGTTTGGTCCTTCTATTATGTTTAAATTTGGAATTTGGTCTCTGTATTTTAATTTGACATGATTTGTCCTTTTATTTTTATAATGCCATGAGCTAGTCCAAAGTAGTTAACATCTGTATCTTTCCAATTAAAAAGCTAACATTGAACTTTTTCTTAAAAACAACCCTTCTCATTCATCATGCTGATATGTTTTCTTCTGGTGTTGGAATGGGTGTTTTTAGGAAAATTTCACGTTAGCATAATTAACTGGATACTATTAACTATTTCGGGCTAACTAATGAATTTATAAAAGAGAGATCAAATTATTTCAAATTATAGAGACGAAATTTTAAATTTGAGCATAATAGAGAGACCAAAATCGAAATTTGACCGGAGAAAAACGGGGAATAGTTGAAATTTGAGGTTTGAGATGGTTGAGAGTGAGCTTAATGGTGCATAGCAGCAGCTGGTGATGTTGGTGTTGGAGGCTTGCATTGATAACACTTGGCAAACAAGCCAAAAGAGTCAATTTGCCTAATGAAATTGGTCATGCTAGCCCATCCCCCGAACCCGAACCCGACCACTAGAACCCACACCACAATAAAGGCGTTTAATGCATACATTCCAGTCCAACTTGGCATGAAGAATGGTGGCTTTTCTGCAGCATTCTGTTTCACCAAAGAAAAAAAATAGTAAGTAAATAAAAATTCTAGTAATTTACAGGGACTAAAACCAAAATTTCACCAATTCTTCTTTATACCTGCCGAGCAGAGGCTTTTCTATAGGTGAGCATATGGGCTAAAGCTGGGATGATATAGACGGTGAAGCTAACCAAAAGAGCGCCGACCGCCGAGTTGATAGGGCCGAAGAATGGGAAGATGATGGCCAAGAACCATATCGGAATCACCACCGGCAGCCGTGCCAATGCCCTCAAACAAATGCTTTTAGTGTCATGCATCCCTATTACTTTCTCCCATACGAAGTACAACGGTGTGCAAGCAAACCCAAATGTTATGAACTGCAATACCCCATTTCATGAAGTCACAATTTGTTAAATTGGTTTGAAATACTGGTTTAATTATACTGTATCATCCTACTTTTATAATGTTATTAGTAGGTCCAAATGGACAACACTCTTAATAAATATTGTTAAAGTGTTAAAAGTATCCAACCCGATCAACTCAAATCTAAACCTGATTTGATCATAAAAAAATTAAAAAGCTTAACTTTGAATTGACTTGAACCTAAACTAACCCTAAACAAAAGTTAACGTGAACCCAAAATTATTCAAACTCGAAATAACTTAAACTTTATATAACCCAAAACTAAAGTGATACTAAACCTAAAATAATCCGAACTTATAATTTTACCCAACTTGAAAAATAACCCAAACTTGAAATAAACAAAACTCAAACGTGAGAAGAAATGAACCTAAAACTTAACCCGAATTGATTTGATCGAAAACCAACTTAACCTGTAATTTTTTTACCCATGTAGTGTTAATTGATAATTGATAATAGTGTCAACGTGTTCATGGAAATTCGCACCATCAAATTAATTGTAGTATTTACGTATTAATGACATTATTAACGTAAAGAAACTAAATTATATACCAAAATGAAACGGAGGGACCAAAAACAGAAATAGACCCAACCTGGTGAATAAGCATTAAGATAACGGCGGCGTCACGGAAGCCATTTTTAGGGAGGAGAGAGAAGGCATTGGAATGGTTGAGGAGTTCGTCACCGAAGGCCCAGTAAACGGCAGCAGCTGACGGAAGTGTAAGGGTAAAAACGTAAAGTGTGGCCAATAAATATATGTACTTGAATTTTTGAGGCTTCCACATTGCATGCATAATTTCCCTGAAAAAAAAATTTCAACCAAACAGTTATTTTTTACCCTGAAATTGAAGAAAGTGATGAAAAACAATAATTATGTTCATTATATTGACTATAAATTATGAAGCATGGTTAAATGACCAAAATACCCTTAATATTTTAGTAACTTTCAGCTAAAGTCTACGTTAAATTAAAATATAAAATTAAATCCAAAGGTTGAGAATAGTAGAGGGACCAACTTGAATAATTAACCCTATGTTCAGTTCACTGTTAAATCTTCCTAGAGAAATGGGAAAGGCATTGGATAATACGGTGAAACTTTACTTTTGGCCCTTACTGAAGACATATAATTTATTTTAGGTCCTTTTAGTCTAAAATTTTTGCCTTTTGAACCCCATAATTTATATTATCTTGACCTTGATAAAAAAGAGAATAGGAAAGAAAGAAAGGAAGAAAGGAAGAAAGAAGAGTGATATCGTCGTAATTCATCAAAGTTTCGAGCACTTTTTAAAAGTAGTTTTCAAAAGCAATGTTAAATTAGCACGAAGTAGAAAAAAAGACTTACACAGTGACGGCATGTCCGCCGAAAGTGTAGAGAATATTGGTGGCTCCGGTGAAATAAAGCACAAGCTTCGTCGGACCGCTATGCATCACGCCCTCAGCCTAAAAAATAACCAAAGAAAAAACATTGAAAAAAGGTGGTTTTGCAAGTGCATGAAATGGGAGATCATTATCGAACCGGTCGGGACAGAGATCAAATAAATTATTTAAAAAATCTTTAAAAAAATTAATTCAAATTTTTTAACTCGATTCAACAAGTTCAGCACGATTTTACCTGGCCGTGAGCGAGGGCAGCAATAGCCAGGTACCAAGCTGTATAAGTGGTCATCCCAAGGCCAAGAAAGGACCAAATACGGTAGTTGTGAAAAGATGGTATGAAAACTGTTGTTGCACAACAAGCTCCAAATATGTAGGTCCATGTCCTCTTGTCCAATTTGTCATTAACGTAGTATATATTACTGTTATTAAACCAATACATCAAAATAAGATAAAATTAAATAAATAGTCAAATTATAGTTTTGATCCATCTACGATAAAAGGACCAAAATCATAATTTAACCTAAAAAATCCGGTTTTGAGATTGATGCAAACCTTGCACAGCCTATAAGTTGTATGACAGATCCAAATAAGAGGAAAGTACAGTTGAAGGCAAGTCCTATTGCCTTCCAATATGGACCCAATAACCCATCAAGCACTTCGAACCACTGTAAATTTTAAAAAATTACAATTTAACTTAGCATTACTATTCGAAAAGTATTTTTTAAAAATATCTGACGGTTAGTGTTCGAGAGGTTAGTGTTCGAGACCTGAATCACATGGTTCTTGAAGTTCACATTCTCTTTCTCTTTCCTGCTTCTATATTCAATGTAGAGTACACTTATGAGGTATGCAGTCCAACTTCCAATAAGTCCATAGAAAACTTGTAGCAGAATCCCAGATAGCATGCCCAATTGAGAAAATGAATATGGTAGAGTCAACAACACTTGTGCTACCTATAAGGATCAAAAAATAAATAATGTAAATTTAAGAGACAAAAAATAAAAAGGGTCTAAATATACTATCAATACCTGTTTTAGTCCATATAGTTGAAAAAAATTAAATCCTTTTACTCTTTTTTTTATTTGAAAATTCTAGTGGTAAATTTTGATGAAAAATACTATCAGTTTTAATAATTGGATTAAAAATTTTAACTGAAAGGTAAAAATTCTTTTTTTAACTTTTTAAGTATATGGATTAAATGTCGAATTTTTTCAAAATACAGAGGCACAAAACATATTTTATCCATAAAAAATTGTTAGAGGAAAAAAAGTCAAAAAATGCTACACTCCTTGTATTTCAGCATAATTCAAGATTTAACCCTAATATAAAAAAAAGGTTAAAATTTGAATTTTTTTTAATTTAAAAAGTTTATTTTCGGTCAACATGTCCTACGAAGATATTTTAATCAACATGTCAAAGTTGGTATAACAAGAAAGGGTAAAAAAAATTGTCACCTAACTATCTTGGAAATTTTTGATGTTTTCATTTTTATGTTAGTCCATCGGTGATAAAAAAGGAACAAAATTAAATAATTAGGTGACTTTTTCGTAATTTTTCATAATTGGGTAAAAAAAAATATAGATGGTTAACTTCTATTATAGTATACCCAAAAAGAAATGGTGGTGAGGGGTAAGCGGGGGAAAGAAGGGGATGTACTTGATTAGAAGCACAGCTGAACCAAGCATCCCAGGCAGAACCACCATGCCAAAGTAGATTCTTAACATTAAACAATGACTGGTTTTCTTCTTCTTTCTCTTCATCTCTATTCTCAACATGATGTTCACTTTCGTTATAATTCGACACTATTGCTTCTTCACTTTGCTTTTGTCCCAACATTCTTTTTTTATTACCAATCTACTAGATCTGCAACATAAAAAAAGAAAAAAAACAGACAATCAATGAGACAAAACAAAACAAAACCCAGAAAAATGAAAGAAAGAAAAAAAAAACTTTGAAACAAACCTTTGAAGTTTGAACTGTCTCTCTCTATATGTATATGTATATATAGAGAGAATTCTCTAATTTTTCTCTGTTTTTCTCTCAGCTCAACAATGGTGTTGAAGAAAAGACCCTTTTGGCTGCTCCTATTCAGCTCCTATTATATATATATATGTGTATATATATAGTAGGACTGTAATGGAAGAGGGTTGAAGAAAGGGGTGAGAGTGACAAAACCTAAAAATTCTCTGCGTATTCCACTTGCGATTCGATTCTTTTGAGTTGAGAGAATTTAGAGATCTATAAGTGACTTAGACGTTGTTCTCATCACAAGAGCTTTGGGTTTTTTTATATATAGACCCCTCTTCCCCTTAGGTAAACTTTTTCACTTAAAACGGCTAACATAAGTATATATAATGGGTTAATTTTATTTGAGGTACTTAGACTATGGATAAATTTTAAATTAGTCCTTATCTTCAAAAACATTATAATCGATTGCTTATAAATAGGTTTAAGTGCGAATTTCATTATAGGTTTTGATCATATCTGCTTTTTTTGACATAATATCTAGAACTATCCATATCTCTTCCTAACCCAGATAATACGTTTTTGTACACTTAAACTCATGTACTCCTATGTTAGTAATCATGTCCATACCAATCGAGCTAAAATTCAATCGGTTGTTTATTTTGTTTTATTTATTTATCAAGAAATGATGCTCAGATCCAAATCCAAATCTCAGTCACATAATTCCGGGGATTATTATTATAATTAAATTTTGTTTCCAATTAAATTCTTTCTTTTTTTCTAATTTGTTTTCTGATGGTAGTTTCTTTTTTCTAATCTCCCACTCATTTCCATTCGCGCGTGCCTTCACTTTCTAGAGGGAAAATGATGCTGTTCTTTCCACGCTTGCCAGAGGCGAGTGGGTATCACAATAATGATTTTTTTCCCTAATGGGCTGCCTAACCCAACCAACCATTGAAAGTTAAGGCCTATTTTCTCTCTTTTTGGAAAATATAAAAATATTAAAAATTCATTATATTTATTTCAGGTTCGGATAATATCTGTTTTTTTGACACAATACTTAGAATTATCTATAGCTCCTCTCCAACTCATGTTCTCTTACATTGACAACAATATACGTACCAATTGAGTTAAGATTAAATCGATAAGATATTATTTAAAAAAACAAAGCATGGGTTAGTAAATTAATATTTTGTTGTGATTTTGACTATGTTTCACAACACAGATTTTTTAAGTTAAAAAATATAATATATTTTAATAGTGATTAAAGGTTTTCTTATAATTAAAGCTTTAATTATTTGAAAAAGAAAATGTGAAAGAAGTCAATATCGGCGCGGCCGGAGAAAATGGAAGAGCTTTTTAATGGAAAAAGGATTGGCTGGAGCCGCCAAGCCGAGATGGACCCACAGACGATGCGGCACGCTTTTAAAGGAAAACACGCGCACAATGAAGCCTTATAAAGCGAAACGGCTCATGATATAAACATGAACTTTAATCGGTCGGCTTGATTATGGCCCATTATTATTGTGTATATGCTTGGACCCCTCTCTCTTCATTGTCTTTACAATTCAACCTTCTTTTAATTTCTCCATCCTTCCAATTCTTTTTTTTTCTAATTTCGTCCTTCCAACTCTTGGATTCTCTTTTCAATTTACTTTTTATTTGGGAAAAAAATATGCAATTGACAAATGGGGTCTTGATATTATTGATAAAAGTTGAAATTCGAGTCCAATCATAAACAATTTGTCATGTGTAGGTCTCCAGTCTCATCGTGTGTTGATAAAATATGTAGATTTTAATTTCGATTAGTATGTTTATCATTAATATTAGTTTAATTTTACTTTATAATTATTCAAATATATATTTATAATTTTACTTTGTAATTATAAAGCTTAAAAATAGAATGAAATCTACATTGATTTCCATTTTTATATCATATCTCATATATAAATACAATAGATGTGTGCCAGTATCATTGGTTATTACTATAATTCATCACATTCACACTCACTTTTGGGTGAATAATGTTTTTTAGGAATAATAATTTATTTGGTCCTCCAATTTTATAAAAAAGCTATTTTAGTCATGTATTTAATTTTTATTCTTTTTTAGTCTTTAAATTTATATTTTTTTGTCAAATCATCCAAAAATAGATAGAAATATTAACGTTTTTTAACTTTGTTGACGTGACATACATATGGATTACCATGTGATGACACTTAAACATTTAATTAATTTTCACAAATTTTAAAAAATAAAAAAAATATATATACTTTTTTAAAAAATAAATTAAAAACCATTAAAATTATTAAAAAAATTAGCCCTTTTATTTTTTATATGATTTACTTAACCTTGAAATTAAATTTAATAAAGTATAATTTTTTATAGCCTTAACATAAATTTATTGTTAATAAGAGATCACATAATTTATCATAAAAGATTGTACCCTAATTATCCAAATTAAAAAATTAATGAAGGAGGAGATGACGATGGAAGTGACGGTGGCAAAATGGTGGTGCGATGGTGGAGCCACCAGGTATAAGGGCGGAAGAAAGTCCATGTTAAATGGAAGAAATGTTGATAATATTCCATACAAAACACCCCACGTAGTCCCCTTTTAAGCGTTAACTTGTCGGCTTGGTGAGGGTTCGCCACCCAACACCATCCTTCCACTTGCCCACCAAAAAAATACAAAAAACTCTCAAGTGATTGAGTTAAATCGTTTTGACTAATAATAAAGTGAACCTCGACATGAAAATACTAAGATTTTTTAAAGTGAAAATCTATTATGTTTTGAATGATTTTTTTTATATTTTAATTTTTTATTTAATGTTGGGTAAGAAATTACATCACACGATTTAAATCAGTGTTAATCGAATGCTTGACAAAAGTTTTAATGACTATCGTATAATTTTATTTTCATATTTTTATTGTATTAGGGTAAACTACACCGCATGTTAATTACTCAACTATACTTAGGTTTCTTTTTCGATTACCCAATTATAAAAAATTACAAAATCAACACCTAACTAGCCACAATTGTCTATTCTAGTCCAATTTCATTAATTCTTGTTAACTTTGTGATGGATACTTTTCTAGGAAACGCCTCACAAGTCACAAACGTGGGTTAAAGATGAACTGTATTATCTTCTTATATTTGAATTTTTCATTCTTTCAATGTCTACTTATCAACACATTAATACGTTTGAACATCATTAACTCCCTATATTTGAATTATCGCATCATCTCTCCATCACAAAGTTAACAAGAATTAACGAAATTGGTTATGATTATTAAACTTAAAGATAATTCAAATATAAGAAGTTAACGCTCTTCAAATGTATTAATGCATTGATAAGTAAACACTGAAAGAATGAAAAATTCAAATATAGGAAGATAATGTAGTTCATCTTCAACCTACATTTGTGACTTGTAAGGCATCGCCTAGAAAAGTATCCCTTATACGCTCAAATACCAATCTCCTTACAAACCATTCTCACTGTTGTATCAGTACGTAGTGAGCTTACTAAAGAAAGTATAATTTACCCATAATATTGTTGGTTAATTCAAATCATTAATATATACAATTAAATGTTAACTATTTTGGTTTGCATTCTAATTGGAATGGTTAACACCGTTAATTATTTTAGATTAACTAATAATATAATAAAAATAGAAGATCAAATCATGTCAAAAGACTTGCATTGTTTAAGTCTTTATTGACATTAGGTCGCAAGTTCAAATCTAGACAACTTCTTTCTTTTATCCTTGATAAAAAAATTAAAAAAATCTAAAATTAAACATAAGCAGGACTAGAATCATAAATTAACCAATTAACAAAATTTTATTTTGGCATATATGATTTAGTGGGAGAAGTAATGATTAGTGAATAGAAATTTACTCCTTAATTTGCATTGGTGTTTCCTAAGAGTACCAAAATTCGGAGTATTATGTTGCATCTATGACTCTCACATGGGTCCCTCATATTTCCCAATCTTTTGAAATTCACTTCTTTTCTCCCTTTGGGTTTTGTCTTCAACGTATTGATGGATAGCTGTGAAAGACTTAAAGAAAGATTATCACAGATGTTTTAATTATATTGTTTCCAACTTTTATCCTTGTATTTATGTAGAAACCAACATTGCTTTTGCAATGTAGGTAAGATCATGTACACTTGTCAGTAATTAATTACAGCAAATCCAGATTGAGTAAATGCTATTTGACACATAATTGTTTGAGGATTTGGTTACTTTAGACCCACTTTTCATTGCGTTGAATTAGTTTTGAATTATATCAATTTGGGTTAAGATTGTTTGGGGTTGAGGTTAATTTTATGTTTAGAATATTTTAAAGTCGGGTTATTTGAGTTTTTTTTTTCGGATTTTCGGGTCAAAATATTTTAGTTTTTTTCATTCAAATTTGGTTTATGAGATTAAGTTATTTTGAATTATTTGTTTTGATTATTTAAGGGTGAAATAAAAAAATTTATTATTTTAAGAGGTTAAAGTACTATTTTACTATTTATTAAATTAAAAATATTATAAATTTAAAGGGCTAAAAGTAAAATTATTCATTTGGAGGGGAGAGCCCTTGCCACCCCTAGGGCCGCACCTGCAATTATTTCAAGTTCGTGTCATATTAGAGTAGATTATTTTGGGTTTGAGCTATTTTAAGTTAAAATTATTTTAGATTCAAATAATTTTTATTTGAGTCGATTTTTTTTAGTTTTAACTACTTAATTATTATTTTAATTTAGACACTAATTAAATTTATAATAAATAATTAAAGTGATTTTTTAACTTTAGTAAACATGCATTGTTGGCACAGATAAAAAGTGTATGCACTATCATGTACATTCAATGCAAATTTCCAATCATTCTACCCAATTGGTTCTTCAAAACTATGGATCATAGGTATCATGCAATATCAAAGTTGACAAGGTTAATTTCAACATGACAAGTACTTTGTAATTAAGTTGTCTGCCAAAGCATTCAATTTAATGAACATGGTTACATGAACACTAGCTTAAAATTCCATGGCAGTACATCTTGTAATAATGAATTTTAATGTTTAGTGGATCTTTTGCCCCTCTCCCCCCAAAGTTTTCTGCTAAAAAGCATGCTTATTATAAAAAAATGATAAAAAAATGGAATCTTTAATTAAATATAGGAGTACAAGCCTAGGAGGGTCTAGGGTTTAGTGGGAACCTAGAGACAGAAAATGCCTTTTATTGGATTACGGTTAGTGCCTTAGGGTGACAAGTAATCGATGCCTTTGCTTACTTAGCCTTTCAGTTATGTGGATGGTCATATTGGACACCATATTATTCATTTAGAAATGGAATTGGGATGAAATTATAAAATTTTTAAAGGATAAAGTTAAATAAATTAAATAATTAATTTTTAAGAGAAGTCAAAACTTTAATTTCTTTTGTTCATTTGACTAAAGAGGTAAAAAGACTTCAATTAATTTTTTTGGGAATTTCAAAAATATGATTTTTTTTTCTTTTAACAAGAGTTAAAAGGACTGAAATTAAATTATAATTTTTTGATGAAAGGGTCAAAAAGATGAAATTTTTTCATTTAATCAAGAGGGACCAATGTCTCTCATTGTCTTTGGATTCGCCCTTGATTATTGACAAGAGAAAGTCTTGAGAATTTTGATATTTCAAGTTTAAGTTACATCATATGTGAGTTTGACAATTATATTAGAGTTATCTAAATATATTTTTGTTTGATTTTTCGATTAGTTATTAAGTGATACATATGATATATGAAAGTAATGATTGATTGTCGTTATAAATTCTCAAATTATTGTATTTTAAGAAAAATGCAATGGCCTGGTTATTCATATTTACTTGCATGAAAAGAAATATATAAGGAATGATTCTTTGTATATATTGGTCCATGGCTTGCGGTGTTCTTCCTAGTGCGGTTTTGCATGCTGGCACATCATAAACCACATGTTGTAGATAGTTGATGCATCTGATTTTGAAGTTGGTAGTTTTTTACTTTGTGCTTATCCTTTTCGTCTTAATTATCATATACAGTAGTAAAAAATAGTCGATTGAGTGCCCAAATTAAGATGAAGACATATCATTATTAAGAAATAAGTTTATACAACAACATTGAAGAGTTGTAATCCAAGGATAACTTTTAAAGATCAATATAAAATTGAGAGAAGTTTAGATCACTTAAGAACATATGATGCATCTTAAAGAAGCAATTCTTCTTAAAGAAGCAATTCAACTATCTTGGAGAAGTTTTAGTCCAAGAAGGAGACTTGAAGATTGACTTGAAGCATTCAAATAGTGGCTTGGTGATAGATATTGATATATGTTGTATTTATCCACACTATAAAGAGAGAAAACTGAGTAAGAGAAGCCAATATTCATAGCATATATATGTGCCTATTTCATGGAAGTTACATAGACTTGGGTCATATTTTATGTTCATTGGGGAATTGGTAAAGTATAGTTGTTTGACACCTTTGAGTGTTTATTATTCACTTAGTATTGGTAAGTTTGATAGTTAGGGGCTTTAAGCATGAAAGACTCATTGGGGGGGGTCATAAATGTGCTTGGTGAGGTTGCAATTATCCAAACATTAGGATAGCTTAGGCTTAATCTATTACTTGTACTGTGAAGTTATTGTAGAATTCTTCTATAGGCGAGGCCCTGCAGATGTAGGTTAAGTTTGAACTAGGTTAACAACATTTTATGTTTTGCTCTTTCATTATCTTTGCATTTGTTAAGTTGTGTGACAAGGCTTCTATCTACATCGCGTAGCACACTAAGTTGCCATAGCTTACTGCCAAACTTTGAATTTTTCCAATTAGCATTAGAGCTACACATAAAGTACTTGTGCGAGCCTGCATTTGCTAGTTGTGCAATGGAAGGAATGGAGTTCAACTCTATGTCCCCCTCCTATGGATAAATCTAGTTTTGTTGGAGAAATGACAAATGGTTTGTGATGTGAACAAATCCTTGAGTCAACAAATTGCTGATATAAAGGAGGTCAATCTGAAATTTGTTGAGGTTATAAAAGAAAAATATTTTGTGATTGTTGATCTAGAGAAGGCTAATGAAAACCTTGAAAAAATTATTCAAGAGAAGAATAGTTTTATTATTGATTTGAATAATTGATAGTAGATCAAACCATCTTGATGAAATTGGATCTAGCTATGAGAAATTTGATGAGATATTCGCTGTTGGAAGAAAGGAAATCGACATGATCTTGTTGAAAGCTTTTAGTTTCATGTTCTTTAAGTTTTCTTGTAAAAAAACTCAACTTTTATATTTTCCTCAACCCTTACTTTAATGGATGCTTTACTTTTCATTTCCATGTTCATCATCTTTATTTTTAGCATGAGTACCTAAATCTAAAAACGTGTATGGGCACTTATAATAACAAAGTCGTGATGGCCATGTGCTCCCAAAGCGGATAATATCTTACTAGGTTGGGTATTGGCTATGACATTTATTAGTATCAGAGTTATTTGTCATGCCTCTTGAGCAATGGTGGGGCAAACCTCAGCGAAGACATTAGGTCCCTAAGGGGGGTGAATGTAATACCCTAGGCAAATCCTTCATCGGCAAAGCACGAGAGAGACCTAGGCTATATAAAAGGGTAGCAACACTTAAGTGGTAAAAGGCCTCTTGGGGGTATATGGGCACTCCCAAGAATAAAGCTATAAGGGTCATGTGCGCTTAAAGCAAACAATATCTTACCGGGTTAGGTGTTGGCTATGAAATTTATTGATATCAGAGTCACTTGTTGTGCTTCTTGAGTGATGGTGGGACAAACCTCAATGAGGACATTGAGTCCCTAAGGGGGGTGGATGTAATACCTTAGAGAAATCTACATCATCAAAGCATAAGAGAGACCTGGACTATATAAAAGGATAGCAACACTTAAGTGGTAAAAGGCCTTTTGGAGGTATATGGGCCATGTGTGCCCAAAACGGACAATATCATAATAGACTGGGTGTTCACTAGGACATTTATTGGTATCAGAGCCACTTGTCGTGGCTATTGAGCGATGGTGGGGCAAACCTTAGTGAGGATACTAAGGGCTAGTTTGGATGGGCGGTGTGTTTACCTCCGGTGAGGTTAAAAACAGCGGTGGCGGTGAGATTAGGTACTGTAGCGGTGAGATTGGATACTGTAGCAGTGAGATTAGAAACAGCGGTGGAGTGTGTGTTTGGATTCAAACGCAGCTGTAGCGGTGAGGTGAAAATAGAAAATGACTTTTAAGGACATTAGATTAAAAATGATATATAATAGAAGTTTTTAAAATTATTTAACAATTACAAAATTAATAAATGATTAAAAATTATTATTAAATATAATTTAATAAAAATATATAATTTAATAAAATATATGAATTTACTAAAATTATAATATATAATATTATAAAATATAATTTAAAATAATTATTATTAAATATAATTTAACAAAAATATATAATTTAATAAAATTCTTAGTATTAAATATTCTTATATGAATTTACTAAAATCATAATATATAATACTATAAAATATAATTTTAAATAATTATTATTAAATATAATTTAACAAAAATATATAATTTAATAAAATTCTTAGTATTAAATATTCTTATGATTGTATCAACAAACTTCATCAATTTCTTCTATCAAATATTAAAATATTTGAACTTGACTTTGAATATTGATTTTATGATTATTACTTTACCATCAGCAACCCAAGTTCAATTTACTTAACAACATAATGAATTAGGGTTTTTCTTCATATTCCCAATTATGTATTCTATTTCCGACCTTAAAGCACCTTTCAACTCATCTCATCAGTGATTTTCTGTCCATTGACAAATTAGGATTCTATTGTTTGTGCATCAACAATTTCGAATTCTAAAGTTTAGAACGTAAATTTTATTTTCTCAATTTCAATTTTGTTTCTAGATTTGAATTGCAGCAATTTTGGTCTTCAATGTTGTTTTCTTCTTTCATTTTAACTTCTTCTTTTTTGTTATATTTTCTGATGCATTTTTTATGATTAAACTTTTAGACATGTTTATTTTCAATTTTTTCCATGAGCATTTAGATAAAAAAATATTAAAACTATTCAAAAGTTACTTGTTTGCTTCAAAACGAAACATATAAGGACTAAATTGCTCATTTTTATATTAGAGGACCCAATTTGCTCTTGAATTTCTAATAGTTTAACCAACAAAAATCTTACATGACCTAACAAAAAACCTCTCCAACTAAATTGCACGCATAACTTGTTTAGCAAGGTTCATTTTGTCTAAAGATTGAACAGACTTGGATTAACAATTTATATAGATAAAATGTACTCTTATTGTAATCGACTTGGACAAATATGAATGGTGGTCATCTTTTATAAATACAAATTTGTCATCATACAGGTTTAAAAGAAAGTAAAAAAAAAAAGCTGATCATTTCATCATTCAATTTTAAACATTTAAGAAAGGTATAGGTTTTCTGTCTGGCCATGATTCTATTTTCTCAAAGCACTTGACAGGTACCACCCCATCAAAACCTTAAGTTAATATCACTTTATTGTCTGAAATGTAAAGCTTCATGCCTTCTGCAGTCATCAAGAAAACAAGCGAAGACAACTTAAGAACCGTAGTTTGGCAAGAACAAATCAATATATGTTCGGCCACGACTCTAAAGAAAAGTGAGAAAGATGACTTGCTTCTTTCATGATTCTATGAACCGAAGCAATAACTGCAAGCATGCTTACATTCCAAAGCTTTTCTAACATCAAGATAGATCAAAACGTTAACATCTCGTCTCATACCTGAAGAGGGTAAAAGATACAAATCATCATAAGCCCTCTACAGCATTTAGATTCATTAAAACTCAATTTATGTCGATTAGTGCTTGTCATTTCCCATTATCGCTTAAAATTCACGTTTTATATCGGCACCTTAGTAATCCCCTTTCATAATCTTTAGCATGAATCCTATGGTGAAATGCAGATAACAAGCATAACAACACCCCTAAGCAGTTTGTCACGTATACAGTGCTGGCATATTAAAAATAGAGAGTAAAATAAAGGAGTTCGTATGTCAAAGTTCAGAGGAACAGTAAAGAGAAATTTCATGATATCTCACCACTTATCACTTCACCGTCAGTCGGCAAGCCACTTGAGAAGTGAACATGCAATCTTTTCATGCGCTTCAAACCCGACTCCAAAATTGATTCCAAATTCCTTTTATAGGTTCCATGTACGCAAACTATCATCTCAGGGAAAATCAAGAGGATTATGCAAAATAAAAGGCATAAAGAAAGTCCATAAATCTAAGAGACATGATGTTCTTACATTGCACTTCATCAGCTGAAAGTATTTGTTTTAATAATCTTTCGGACTCAACTGTCTGCCAACGTGACATACAATATCTTCCTTAGAAGTGCATAGGCATAAATAAAGATGCTCAAAACAACAGCTAAAAATAATCTAAGGTGACAATTTAGATAAAGCATGAAGAAATTAATAGATTTTTAAGAAAGATTCATCACCATGACGGTATGGCCTTGGTTTGCACGTATCAGAAGCTCCCCATTTTCCTCAAGAAGGCTAAACCGTTGTTTATTATCTTTTCTGACAGCCTACAATCAATAAACATAAAAACCATGAAATTTCTTTTGGCTGCAAAACGAACATTTTCCTTCTCATGATTGTTTATACACCAACATTTTGGAGACTAAGAATCTAAATCACTTATAAGTAAACAACAAATAGTATTTAGCTCAAAGAAGGAAAATGTTTATACATCAATAGCTCAAAGAACATTTCTGAGGCAGTACATGAACTATCCTCTTTCTCCTCCCGCGTTCAGCACAACTCATCTGCTTCTTCCCTGCATTAGTAAACTGATCACTTAATTTGCTTATATAAAATTCAACATGCAAATACATGGATTTAGCAGCACTAAAAGGAATAGAATTATGGAAGAAGAAAACAACAATTTTTTTGTCGGCATCATCCAGCTTTTGGTTTTGAGCACCGTCAGCTGCTGACTGCTCACTAGGCGATGGATACACTGGAAAATCATTACCGAACATAATATTAAGTTGCTACCAACTATGAATTCAGTCAATTGATACAACAGTAAGTCCACATCTTCATCAACAAAACAACTGCACAATATATTTGCTACTTGAAGAGATTTATGTGCTTCACCTCATTTCTTTCCCATTATTTACATTTTAGAAAAGATTTCCATTCATTTCCTCGGCAGGGGTTTCATTAACATTGTCTTTTACAAAAACTAGAAGTTTTTCATAAGAATTTCACGACACTACTTATTAATGTATTAGATGCTCAAAGAAAGAAATTGCATCAGTTGCTAGTTTCAACTGCCTAAAACCTCATTAGCACATTCATCATAAGAAGCCTTCTTTTCTGGAAAGATTACTGAATGCAAAACAATGATATGAATTTATCTGTAGGACTATTTTTGAAATTTAACCAAATAACAGAAGGGTCATTAAAATAAAATAAAAATTTTAGCAAAAACAGACCCTTTGGTTGCGTCCTCTAAGGTATACAGCAGTTTCATGGCATCGGTGTATCTCAATTCAGCAGCAATAGTTGAAATCTGCAAAAGGAGAAATGCATGTTAACCCGTAAACAGTCACCACCATCACCTTGACCAAACTGATTTGCAAACCAAGGGGAAGGGGAAAGGGAAGGGGAAGGGGAAAGGGGAGAAGAAGGGTAACCAAATATCAGAAGAAACAAAAGGGGGAAAGAAACAATAGAAATAATATGGGTAAAAGAGGAAAAGAAAAAGCAACTGGAGTTGCTAAATTTTTACCGGACCAACAATCTCCAGTTGATTTGGGGCTGACCAACGTGGTGGAGGCTGCTTCTCACCGCACTGGCATGCTGAACCAAAGGGCTGACCAGTGAGGTTGCTGCCATTTCCCCCCCCCCCAACCGCACCTCACTGGTATGCAATGACAAACCAAATGAGCCCTAAGTCCCTAAAGGGGTGAACATAACACACTAAGCAAATCCCACATCGACAAAGCATGGGAGAGACTTGTGCTATATAAAGGGTTAACAGCACTTAAGTGATAAGAGGCCTTTTGAGGTGTATGGAAACTCCAAATAACAAAACCATAAGGGCCATATGCACTCAAAGGCAGATATCCTTTCTCTTATATATCTTTTTCCCCTACAACTTTATATTTTTTACTCTTTTCACTAAGAACCTCTTGAATTAACTAAAAAGTATTTTAGAGCCCAAACTCCCATACTTCTTAATTTATCTTCGTCGTGTAAAAATCCTAACCTATTTCTAAACTCGATTCATCGTCAAATAAGCATTTGCATACCCTAAATTTCGATGCAGGCAAATGAAGCATGTTTTATATTTAATTATTGTGAGCTAGGGACTATTCAATGTAATGTTTACAGGAACCTAGATTTTAGGGTATAGTTTATAATATTAAAAGCCTATATAATTTATGGTCAATGTGATCCTAGAAGATAAATATAATTAATAAATTAAGAAGACATATTAATGGTTAAACTAAGTTTTCATAAAGAATAATGAGATGGGACATAAGGACTATATGCTATGACATAGCACAATATATTATTGTCTATCCCTTTCATATTTTCAATAATTCCCCACATCCACCGCTTCTATCAAACCATATATATGTTTTGAACCTGAAATCATTGCAGCCCCTATAAATTAATACAACCTACTCACTACTCTAATTTAATGAAATTCGATCATTTAAAAATGAAAAAGAAAGAAGAAAATTGTCAGTTTTCAGATAATTTTCTTAATTATCAGTGTTATGCATGCATCCTAAAATGAATTTGATGATTTGGTCAAGCATTTGGCAAATCCAATGACCCCAAAAAATTGTGATTTTTTTCATATTTGGAGGGATCATGTCTCAAACAATTAAAGCATAAGTTGAAAATCGGGAAGGGAGATTAAGTATAAAAAATTAACATCATGTTTAATTATGGGTAAATTGTAAAAAAAAGTCACTTTTATTTGCCTTAGATTACATTTTAGTCACTTATGTTTGAAATGTTACGTTTTAATCACTTATGCTATCGTTTTGTTACGAAGTGATCACTCTACCATTAAGCTCCGTTACCTCCCTAACGGCTAGCTTACATGGTAGTTTAAATGGATTTTCAATGCCAACTTGGATGTCCTACGTGGTAGTCCAAATTAGATTTATTTAATTAAAAACCTATTTTCATCTCAGCAACTGGATATCCAAGTTGACATTTAAAACCCATCTGGATTGCCACGTACCATTAGGGAGGTAACGGGGTTTAACGGTAGAGTGACCACTTCATAACAAAACAATAACGTAAGTGATTAAAACGTAACATTTCAAACATAAGTGACTAAAATATAATTTAAAACAAACAAAAATAACTATTTCTATAATTTACCTTTTAATTATCTATACCATCAATTCGGAATAAAGAAAAAAATTTAATTCAATTGATTTAAATTTAAATTGACCTAATTTAATTTATCATAAAATGTCAACAATCCAAAATAACATAAACTTAAATTTGACTAAAATGAAAAAAAAAATGAAACCACATATACCCCAAAACTTTTAAATTAAAATCAATTTAATCCAAATTAACTCAATTTAAAACAAATTCAACCATTCTTTCAAATTAATTGCTATGATCTTTAATCATTGGTGATCATTGACCGAACAATAAAAATTTTAAAAATAGAAGATTTTTTTTTTTTGATAAGAGACAATCCATTGGTTTGGTAATGAATGGGGGACCTTCAAAAGAAAATTGATGTGTAAAGGGAGGGCCAGTATATATACTATTTTGTACCTAACCATCTAGTATTGGTCCCTACTGGCTTTGGCCTATGGGGGAGTCTTAATATCAAAGCTATAAATGGCTTACTTACTAATGCTCTACTTTGCACTTAATTCCACATTCAAGCATTACCTTTCATTTTCCTTTGGAAATTGTATGAGTTTTCTATCAACCTTTATTGAAAGCATATACTTTTTATAGCTTTGGAACTAGGCATGGGACTAAATTTGAAAAGCATATATACATATATTTTGTTAGAATTTATCCTTATCCATATTATATTTAAGTATTTGATTGAATTGGTCTCACAAGTTAATCACGCTTGATTAAAATTCTTTTACAATTATTAGGCTATTTTTATTTTTTTATATTTTTAAATAAAATCTATAGAAATATCGATTGAGTTTTAGTTCGATTGGTATGGGCATTATTGTCAATGCAAAAGGACGTGAATTTGAGTGTGCTGAAGCGTATTATCCTCCTATTTATGAGTTGGGTGAAACTATGGGTAATTTTAGTTCGATTGACATGGGCATTATTGTCAATGCAGGAGGACGTAGGTTTGAGTATGTTGAACTGTATTATTCTCCTATTTATAAATAATTATAAGCATTATCTAAAAAAAAGCATATATGATATGAAATTATCATTTTTATTACCAAATTTTACATCTAATTATTAATGTTGAGATAAATCGAAAAATTTGGTCATGTATTATCATTCATAAATTATGCTGCCATCCCATCCCATGCCAGCTGTTTGCATTATTTTGGAATAAAAACCTTGCCTAACTTATTATTGTTGTACTACTTGCTAGTGTTAAGTGTGGTTGATAAATAGCCAAATTGAATTTACATGTAAATATATATTATATGGTGAATTACACAACATTCAATTTGCTTCCACTATCTTTTGATTTACAAGGATTCGAATTATATGTTTCCTCTATGTCATATATGGGTATATATATATATCACAAATAATATTATGGAGAATCTAATGTATAGTGCATGTCAATTCTTATCAATAATATATTTGATTCTATCAAACATTGAGTGGAATGGTAAAATACATTGTATTATTAAAGAAAAACGTAAATTCGAATTTTAAAATCAATGAGTCAAATTATAACCACGAACTCTAAATATAGATCATAAAACGGATATGTAAAATACCAAAAAAATATATTTGTTTGCGATGATGTTAGAGATTGTGTGACCCCAATCACGCTACTTGTTGAAGAAATACATACAGTTACAAAATAAGGAGATCTGTATGGACCATACAGCACAAATTTGAATCTATATAGAATTGTTCTTTTTCTATTTGACTTTGTTTAAAACAGGTTTTTTCATGCCTCTTGTATCATTTGTTTTTTAACGTTAATAAATTTCTCAGACTTTTCACGTAAAATCTATGTGTGTTTTTTCTTATTGCTTTGCGATCGTTTTATCGTCATTATCCACTTCTATTATTAGAGATGAATATATATGTGCGACATTACTGATCTAATTTTGGAAAAGCATGCATGGGACTTGTGTACCAAGAAACGGTCGAGTTCTGATGGAATTTAGAGTCTACGAAGAATGAGAAAGGTAAAAAAACTATGAGGAATATGTGTCTATATGTCATAAATATATATATACACCCAAAGATGCTATCAAAAAAATTTCAGGCAAGATTGATGAGCATCGGAAAATGAGTGAGAGTGTATTTAGGATGAGCAAAAGGGTTAAATTATGATTGGGTTGTGTTTTTATATTTCATTGATTTAATTGAATCGATTTAGTATCAACCTGTTCAAATGATTAATTAATTTATATTTTATATATATAAATGTTCGTATTTATAGTTTCGAGTTCATTATCAAAGATTTGTAAATAAACAGTTTTTCTTTACTACAGTGTTGGGTCATAGTTTCTCTTATATAAGAAAAAAAATTCAATCAATGCGTCGGTTTAATTAAAAAATATATTAAATTTTTATATAAATTTTTTTAAAATAGATAAAATCGATTTTTAATCCGATTTCAAGCCATTCATAACCTACTTATTCCTAAGGGTTAATATTTTCACTGATTTCTTTTGAGTGTTTTTGTGAGTTTATCTTTCATGGAGGCTAATTTTTTTATTTATAGGACACGGTTCACGAATGTGACGTGTTAAATAAGTCCTCATACATGTCAATACGTACCATATTCTAGGGCTAACACATGTTCCCTAAGTATAATTCACTTCCATGATAATGTGAACTTACTACGTGTAAACTCATAAAAACGAACTGTACAGACCCAAGTAAAAAAGATTGAGTCAATCTTAATCGGATAACGTATCAATAATTTTTAATCTAATAAAACCAACCAGCTGGTCAAATATGATATAAACAACATTGCTTATTAATGTAGCAATTCTTAAGGTGGCCATAAAATTATATATTATTAATTGCCAACGACAGTTTTTTTCCTTGTTTGATGAGTAAACCGCCTACGGAGGCGGCGCCACCGATGGTGTCAGCCAGCAAGAATTTCCCGATGCAAAGATCAACAGCGACAAAAACTGTAGGGAATTTCACAAATTCGAAGCAAGCATATTTTTTTGTCTATCTTTTCACATTTAAATTGCAAACTTCGAGTAAAAATCATAATTAACTTTTGACTCTGAAATTTTATATATAAACCTCGATTCTCTATATTTTTCTAAGTTCATGCCCCTTGGTGTATGTTTTATGCTTAAAATTTCATTGATTTTTGGTACAAGTTTGTGGTTCAAAAATCCAAGCCTTGCAACGTGCATGTTTCTTGAACCCAAAATCTGATATGGCAAGAGGATCAGATTATAAAATTTTGTTATACTATGGGGGGAATGGAAATTAAATGAGAATGATCAAACTTTGGCTGCCATGTGATTCTTCTTCATTATTTATGCATTAATGTACTTTCACTTGTCGATATTGCAAGCAATTCAATAGTTCATACGGCAAGCCAGAAAATTAAGTTAGTGGATTTGAAAACTATATTTTTATAATTTATAAAATTTTAAACACTTAAATGATGATTTTATCATTTTTAAAAGATTTAGATTATTGCTAACCTCTCTTTTCGCCTCTTGATGGATAGGGGCGAAATTAGGGGATGGCAGAGTCCGAGCCCTCTAAAATAGAATTTTTTTTTATTTCTTTAAAATTTTTAAAATTTTAAATAAGTAAAGGTAAAATTACACTTTGGTACCCTTAAAAATGATAAAAATTTGATTTAATCCTTTAAAAATTATAAAGATATAGGCTGTTAAAATGGTGAAATTATATTTTTACTATCGTAAAAATTACATTTAATTTCTAATCCCTTAAAAAAATTTCTAGCTTCGCCTTGATAGATAGAAGTCTCTTGACTTTTGATTAAGTAAAATGATATCAAATTTACTTAGTCCCTTCTAAAATAATAAAATTATAAATTAATATATTATAAAGTTACATTTTAGCCCCAGAAATGAAAAAAAAATCCGTTTTAATCTCTTAAAAGTATGAAATTATAACTTAATAAAGGATAAAATTATGTTTTGACCTTTTAAAAATTTATAATTAAAATTTGGCCCATTTAAAAGAAATAGATTCACCCTTAATTTTAGTTATTTTTAATTTTTAATTATTTAATTTAAGGTTTTATAAAATAAATTTTTTACCTTTGTCCCCTCTCTCCAATTCTAAAATTTTATTTCCGCACTTTAATTATGGTGAAAATGTAAAATTAAGGTTAAATCAACCAATTAACGCTAGTGTTAGTGATTTTGACTAAGGTATAATATTAATTGGATTAATTGCAACATTAGCCCCTTCCAGTTGTAAAATATTAAATTTAAGCACTATTTAAATAAAAAAATTTACTTTCAGCTCCTCCAAACTTCTGAAATTTAATTTTAACCTCTTAAAACTGAATATCTAGCTTCCCCCTAATATTAAGGATACTAAGATAAAAGGAATTAAAATGTAGAAGCTAAATGCTCGAATTAAATTTAGTATAACAACAAAATCATAATTTGAATAAGAACAAAACCGTAATTGGACCCAATTAATATCTTTAAGAGCAATGACAAGACGAAAAGCTAAATTTCGTTAGGAAGGGTAGTGTTATCAAAATTAGATCGATCATGTCGGCCGATTGAATCAAGAATCGAAGATTCAATCGGTGGTATACTTTTGAAAATAGAGCAAAGAAAGTCCTAGATGAGTTTTGATTTGTATGATATCATTATATGTTCTGATCATATCCTTTAAATAAGATGATAATGTGCTTCAATGCACTTGAACCCACATTCTCATGTACTGGCAACAATATTCATAACAATCAAGTTAAGACTCAATCAACAAAACGAAACAAAAAGTTAAATATATATAATCAGAAACATATGAATTTATACATTATTAATATCAAATAGATAGAATATAAATCTGATTCTTAAAAATAAATTAGGGTTTCAACAATAATCCTCCACTCGACACCATGTGGAGAGAAATGTGGACAAGGCAATCTCAACTACCAATTTTACGTACAAAAACATACTGTGGACACAAAATTTTGTCTTGGTGGTTAAATGACTAATAATTACTTTTGGTGAAAATGATACAAACACGTAACTAGAAATTTTCATGAAAGAATCCTTCCTACGTGGCCCTCCTAGGCTCAAATATGTAATTCTTTTTTCGGTATTTTTTTATCTTTGATTTACTATTTATATTTAGAGTTTATGATTATTTTTTTTAATGATATTATTTTCAATGTTTAAATTTATATTTTTCATTAGAAATACAATATGCATTGTTACTACACTCGATACTTATTAATTTAAATATCTAATTTTTATAGTTTTCGTGCCAATTCATTTTTAAATGTACATCTCAAGTGAACTTTTGAATTTTTTATATAATTATAATTTTTAAAAATAAATATCAGAATGTCAAATACACGGACAACATACTCTATTATAGGTAATTGGATCCAATTATATATTGATGGAGCAGTCAAGTTGGACTTGGAGGAAGCTGTTGCAGGTGGAGTGCTGAAGGATCATCATGACCAGTGGATTATTGGATTTAATAGAAGATTGGGGTGGTGTTTTGTATTCAATGCTGAATTATGGGTATTCTAATGGATTGATTATTCTTCAAAACAAGAAATGGACAAAGCGTCAATTCAGACAGGTAGCATGGAGGTTATACAATCTATTAAGGAAATGTTTACTAGGCCTTCTCATTCAGCACTTATCAGGTGAATTCAACAGAATGAAAATTTGTTCATATCCTTAGAGAAGAAAACATGGAAGTTGATCGCATTGCAAAGTTAGCTTTTGACTAGAATGAGGGCTTGCAACTGTTTGCAAAGAATCCGCTAAATATTAGTAGTTTAATGTGATTTTTTATTGGTATATTGTACACCAAAAATAATTATGAATTTTCAAGTTTTTTTTTAATAATTTTTAGGTTTTTAATTTTAAAATTATCTCTAGAAAATTCTTAAAGTATCAAACTGATTTTTAACTATTTTTCAAGGGTATAATCCTTTGAGTTAACTTTGTTACATCGTCATTTTAATAAGGGGGTAACACAAGTTAATGGACGAGTGACCGGAATGTAACATCGCAACCGGAATATAAATTTAATCTTAGCTTATAAGTGATATTTATGTAATTCACCCTTTAATTTTGAATTTTTTAAGACCAATTCTCTAACATTTCCAAATTATGGGATTGTTTGGTATCAAATTAAATAACCAAAAACTTATGCTAATTCATTTGAGTAATTCTTGTAAATAAAAAAATTGGCTCAAAATATATACAACTCAATCACAAAATCTCAAAGTTAATTTTGTTTTAAAATAATAAAATTATCCATGGATACTAAGTCATCTTTCACATTAAAATCTTTTCAGACACTCATTTGAAATGAGTTCAAACTTTGTTATATTCAGGGGCCGATCTAGGGGTTGGTAAAATCTTTTCTTTTTTTTATTTAGGCTCTTTATAATCTATACAATTTTAAATTAGTAATGGTAAGATTGTACTTTGGCTCCCAAAAAATTATAAAAATTTGATTTAATCCTCTAAAAATTATAAAGATATAAGCTATTAAAATGACGAAATCTCATTTTTATTATCATAAAAATATATCATTTAATCCGACCCCCTAAAAGATTTTAACTTCGCCCCTACTTGTCATATTTCTGGTTATCCCCATCCCTTACCCCTAATATTGTAAAAAATATACATTAAATTTAGTGAGCAAACACAAATTCTTTGTCCAAGAAATTTAGAGTAAGCTAAAATCTACACAAGTTACAACCATATATATGTGTTGACAACTTCAATATAGCAATTGCAATATGGGCAAATTAATTTGTCAACTTGCATGACAAAATTGCAACTTCAATATTTGGTGTATTTCAAAGCTATATATTGTGAAATTCAACAAGCTTGGGGGTGTTTTTTTTTAAATCGGGTGTAATTCTAAGAGAAGGCCAAAAAAAAAGAGTAATTAAATTAGGGATCTAAAAGAAATTTTTGGCCCATGGGAAAGATGATAATGGTGATGGTATTGGATTAGGAGACTTGTCGGATGCCTAGCTTTTTGGTTACATAGCCATGTGAGAGTTGTTCAAAAAGGTCTTCGGTAAAAAAATTGGCTAATGAATAAAAGTAGGGTAAATATACATTTTGGTACCTAAACTTAGCTTTAAGGTTCAAATTGGTACTTAAGGGTTTATTTTTTTTATCCAATTAGATAGCTAAACTTGACCTCAAGGTTCAATTCAATACCTAACATTTTTTTGTCCAATTAGGTACTTGAACTTGACTTTATAATTCAAATCGGTTCAAACAAGTTCAAGTACCAATTTAAATCAAGTAACCAAGTTTAGGTACTTGATTGGACCAAAATAAACTTAGATACCAAATTGAATATTAAAACCAAGTTCAAATACCTAATTGGATAAAAATAAAATCTTAAATACCAATTTAAATCTTGAAGTCAAATTCATCTAACAAAATGTATGTATACCCGTAACAGTAAGGTTAATTGCATTCTCACTTTATGGGTTAACTTTTATATCGTTTCAATTAAATATTTAAGGTGGGTATATTTAGCTTACTTTTTGTCTCACGCTATAATATCTAACCTCATTGTCACCGTTGTATTTTCACTAACTACGAGTAAACGCACTGTCCATCCAAATCCACCCTTAAGCTACAATAATATTTCAATGAAGTATTTTTTTTTATCATTGTAGTATCAACTTTGATTTACTGATGCAATTATGCTCTAAACAATATCGCATTATTAGTTCATAATTAATGAAATCAATAACATAATTAATGGGTTAATTACAATAAACATCCTTAAATTTTAACTCTAATTTTAAATTGATTCTTAAATTTCAAAATGTTTTAATTCATTCATGCAAGTATCAAGTATTATATCAATCATGTACTTTTGCTAACCGAACATCAATTTTTAAAACTTGCTTTACATGTTTTAAATATACTTCATATCATATTCGAGCTACAATTTAACATCCAAACTCGTAATTACATTAATAAAAAGATATGATTAATATGGTAATAATATTTAGAGAATTTAATTAAAATATATTTAAGTAAGTATAAAAAGAATAAGTGAGGAATTGAAGAGGAATACCAATACTTTTTGTTGATATAATACTTAGAATTACCCATAACATTTTCTTAACCTTTAAATAAGAGGATAATACGATTCAATATATTCAAAACCGTATATTTCTGTACTAATAATAATATCAACATCAATCAAGTTAAGAGTATAAAACATGTATGGTTAACAGGTGTAATTTCATTTTCACATCATTTTCCCATTCAATGGAAAAAACCTAAAAATCTCTAGGCTTAATGAGGGGTGAAAGAAAAAGGTGCCTGGATTTCAATTTCACATCAATCTTTTCAATGTTTTCTACCTGCTACACAATTTCATCAGCCAACACTTTGAATTTTATTTGGATTTCCATTATTTTCAAAACTAGGAGGACTAGTTTTGGGTTTTGTTAAAGGTCCATTAGGCCATCAACACCTATATAATATTCTTCAAAAATAGGTAGGAAATTGTATTCATACATTGTGATTGTAGTAGAATCAGATCCATAAGTTATAATCAGAAGAATTGATATAAAATTGTTGTACCCATGGAAGTTAAGTGAAATAATAAAGGATTTTTTTACTTTAATCAGTAGTCAAGATTTCGATCTTTATTTTGTGTATAAAATAGTTTTAAAATTCGTAATCAACATCTACCTTATTCTAGAAAAAATTAAATATTAATCTCATAAAAATTCATAATTCAATTATAATCTTTTAAAAATAATTTCTAATTCCGTCCCATATAAATCCAATAAATAACATGTGGGATCCATTTAGATGTTTGAAGATAAGGGTTATTTTAGAGTTAAATGCTTATGTCTCCTACAGCTTGACTATTCCCCTCACAAACCCCAATTATTTTCTTAGCTGTTAAATGGTACCCCACACCCCACAAATGGACCCATTGCTCAAATATGAACTTGTTCACTTAGGTGCATATCATCACCTTATGAACATATTATTTGATAATTTTTTATGTTAATTTACCTACATTTAGAGGGGCAAATTATGATGTATATAGTACATTAAGAGGGGCAAATTATGATGTATATAGTTCTCATAGATTGTCAATTCGAGCATTAATGGCTCCTTTGGATGACATAAAATGAATCGAATGAGGTAGCTTGGGGTGTGTATTTAGTCATTTGGAGCTATCCAAGACAAACATTCAACATTGGAGCCTCCCTTCCATGATTATAAAAATAAATAATATAATTTTATTTAGTTGGATATGAAAAATATTTAAAATTAAAAATAAATTAATCTAAAATAAGAGATACAAACAAATAATTTAAAATGATTCAAATGCGAGTGTCGAACCCTAAATTTTAAATAATCTGATTTTGAAATAACATGATTCGAAAAACTTGAGTAGCAAACACAAATGACCCAAATTTAAAATAGTCTAAATTCGAAACGACTTGAACTTAAAATGAATCCCAAACTTTAAATTAAAAATAATTTGAACTCGAAATAATTCAAAATCAATCCAACCCATTCAACAATACCCCATCCTTATCCCTTCATGTTTGTCCATGTGAATCATTGTCTTCTAACATTTCTTGCTTAATATCTTTGTTAAAACTGCTAATAACCTGAAATTATCAAAGCCCCAAGTTTCAAATCTTAAAACTTGAATGACTTAACTCTCAAATAGCTTGATTTAAAAAAAATTCAATCAATAGAATGAATGATTTAAATTTAAAATGTTTAAACTTGAAATAAATCAAAATCTCAAAATTAATTCATATTTGAAATGATGTAAACTTCAAACCATCTCTCCTCTTATATCCCATCCTTGCTCATCCCTCCATGTTTGTCCATTTGTATTATTCTCTTCTTCTAACATTTCTAATATCTTTGTTACAATTATTACTATAACTTTGTCTACTTAACAAATTAAAATTATAACTTAGTGTGACTTTGAATGAGTGATTACTGTAGCGCGGTAAAATTTTTTATCTTATAATTATAGTAATTAACTTTACTGTAACCACTATTTTTAACTTTTATCAGCGATAAACACATGGTTTATTTAAAATCATAATTAAATAAATAAGAAACCTATTATCTCTTGTGCCTATTTTAGAATTGTTTTTAGCTTGGAATCTTTTGATATATTTGGAGACCCTTTGATGGAATCCAATCAAACTGATTATCAAATGATTATTTTTTTCCAATTCGATTTGTCCTTTCAGATTATAGGCACCATTGAATTTGTGGGCATCTTTTTGACTAAGAGGATTCCTCTATCCCCATTATTATTTGAGTACAAAAGAGGGTTTTTTTTTTTCACACTTGTAAGTAAATGACTTATTATGGGCTCCACAAAGCTATAAAAAAGAAAAGCTCATGAGACACATGAGCCAATTTGCAGGTGATTGACAGGTTTAATTCTGGTTTTAGTCCCTTTATTATACAGAAAATAAATTTAATCCTTTATGCTCTAATTTAATTCTTTATACAAAATTAGTGACATGGGTTTTCGTTTTAGAAAAAAAATAGTCTTGAAACATTCTAAGAATATTTAATTTACTATATATTGAACATAGTTGATCTGATTTCCATGTAGTCTCATGTGATTGAATAATCGTAAAAGAAAATTATAAATCCTTACTTTTGGAGGTATTTTTATGTTTATTTTAAAGTTTAAGTTTAATATTGTCCTTATCAAAAATTTCACCCGAAAATTCAAGACTACATATACCATATCACAAACTTAACACTAATTAATTGCCCTCAAAATCTAAAACCAGGCCTTCATGGGCCTAATAGGGGGCTGGCATAGTCTCGCAGCCATTATTGGGTGTAGGGGACATATATATATGATCTAATTATGTCTGAGCCCCTATATTTTTCACTTATTTAAAATTTAGTTTATTTACTTTTAATCTAAAAAATTTAGTCTCTTTTCTCTTTTGATTTAATAATTGAATTCTAATTAATAACACCATAATAAAAGTTTCATTACATTAGATTGTTCGACATTTTTAAAATAATGTTGAAGAAACTTACAATCTCAAATTCAAAATAAAAAGTCTTACAATCCCATACTCAGTGGCAAGCCCCCCCCCCAAAAGTGATGGAATTGTTTAAGAGCCCCTTTGGGTATTATAAGAATATAATTTAATACAGTGATAAAATTTCATTTTAACCCCTAAACATTTATAATTTACTTTTAACCCTTCCAAAAAAAATTCTAATTTCACCCCTACTCATACTTAAACATTTTTATTTGCTTATTTCGCCTTCTATGCATATAATATTAGTGTGACTAAATTTTATTTATTTTAAAATACTCATATAAAGGATTTAAAGAGTGTCTTCTTCTTCCCTCCACTTTACACGTGAAAACCTCTCTACCTTTGCTTTGTCTTTTTGCCCTGCTTTCAGCTCTTTTCTGACCCACTTTCTAAGGTTGTTATATTCAGCATGGGACATTGAATGGTGCTTTATCTTTCTTTTATTTGTCTTTGGCATTTCTTATTCATTTTAGTCCCCCCTTTCCACAACTTTTTCATATCCAAACACTTCATTTAGATATAGGGTTTAGGGTTAGGGTTCCTTGGAACAACTTTTTCATATCCAAACACTTCATTTAGATATAGAGTTTAGGGTTAGGGTTGCTTGGAACAAAGCTAAAGGTTTTTTTTTTTTTACCTTTGCTATAACAACAAATAAGTGGCGCATTCATGACCAACTCCTAGTAGGTCAAGGATTCTTGTGATGCCCTTTTAAGTAAAAGGTTTAGGGTTAGAGTTTTGACTCTATTTAGAGATTTAGACTAGCTTAATATCACAAATTTTATCGAGACTTATCATGGTTATTAGATGTTATAGATATTCAAATAATCAGTCTAGTTAATTTGGATCATTAACCTTTACTAAAACGAATTAATTAAAAATCGAAATTTTTAAAAAATCTCTTCTGATCATCAATTGAAGTATAATCAACAACCAACCAATTAAACAAAAAAATTCATTTTGATCGGTAAATTAGAGTTTAATTTTAATTAAACATGTAATTCAGTTGGTTAACTTCAACCAAATAGAATTAATCAAAAACCGGAATTAAAAAAATTTGCAATAAAATATAATTAGAGTTGTTTATGGGCCAGGCCAATTTTGGGTAGGGTCAAGTAAAAAATATAGTCTTGTTTTGTCGATAAATGAGCCTAAAATTTTGTCCAAGCCTAACTCGTCCCGCATGTATTAAAATTTTTATATAAAAGATTTAAAAATATAATACATCAAATACACTAAAAACATTAAAATAAATGTTTCCTAACAAATGAAAAAAATCCTTAAATAACACTAAGATAATTAAGTGCAATTTAGTAAGCAAATACCTCTAAAATAGTAGCAAAATTAATAATAAAATAAGAGTTATACAATATCTAAATAATAACAACAAAATGTAGTAATATAACAGCAAAATGATAAAACAATGAAAAACAGTAAAAAAATAACATTTTTTTAAAAAAATTTGGGTTGAGCCTAGGCCGAAAAAGCTTACCCATGATCCTATTTTTTTTTGTCCAAACTCATTTTTCGAGTCTATATTTTTATCTAAACTCTCTCACTTTCAATTCAACTATGGACAAATCTAAATATAATTAATGATAAACAATCAATTAACCAAAAAAATGCAATTCAATTATTAAATTAAATTTAAATTGAAAATTTGAACACCCTACCAAATATAAAAGAGTCTTCCACCAAAAACGAATAAGTGGGATTCATGACCTACAAAACATTAGGAATTGCTACATGTGCAAATGAATCAGTTTGGTAGATATCTCCTCAAACATTTGAAGGGAAAATGCATAGAAAAAAATGAAAAGAATATCTATGGCAAAGTCTTTTTCAAGTTTCGAGTTAATGGGGTTTTTTTTTTTTCTTTTTTGTATAAGAATGATAACAACTTCATGTTTAAAGTGAATTTCTTCTTTAGTTTCCACTATCATTTGCCTCCCTTTGCACGAATGGATTGGCTAGTTTGTGGCAGACATGAAAGAACCTCACATTAAAGACTTGCATATTGAAGATTTTGGATTTGTAAAAGGAGATTCTTGGCAAAGTCAATGGATTCCCCATAGTAGGCTTAGGGCTTAGAGTTTTGTTACGTATTTTTTACTGCAAATAAGGATGTTATTTATAAAAGAGTTGATGAATGTGAAATGGTTTTATGGATTTTCAATGATTGTAGGTAAGAAAATGATTTTTTGAATTGAAGTAAGTGCTATCTTTAAAAGCTTCATAACATGGGAGAAAGGGTTAGAACTAGAATGTGATAATGTATTTTTAGTGGAGTATCCGCTAGAGGGTGGCGTTGCTAATAGTAGTCTGGTTGAATTATGATTAATCAGTACCTTGTTCAAACAAGATTGGAAGATTAGGATTCGTCATATATCAAGAGCTCAGAATGTAGTTGCTAATCGAATGGCCAAGTGCGTGAATAGAAGTCCCTTGATTTTGATGTTGTTTGAGGAACCCCGTCTTTAGTACAAGGAGTTTTTCTTTTTGATAGTGATGCCTTTACACAGGTTTGATTCAATTTTGATGTAATCGCTAAATGCTGTTTTTTTTCTACCAAAAAACGTGGATAATTGATCAACAAATGTCCGATGCAATGATAAAGTACATTGTACTTTCAATGAAAAAATTGGAATTTGAATTAAAATATAATATTATTGGGAGGACAGGTACGAGCCCCGAAAATAATTACTCTATGAGCTATAAAACAAACATGAATTATACTTCGATTTCAACAGGGAAAAAAACTACAAGCAAACTGCAAAAGTAATATTGGATTCTAACTTAGGCCAGGCCTGTTTTTGAACTAAGTGATAAAAATGGCTTTGTTTCTGAGATGGGCCTTAAATGTGCCAACATTTATGGGGCTTGGAGCATTAATAAGACCATTTAAAACAACTGTCCTAAATGAAAAAGGCTCTTAAGAATTTTTTGGTAAAACTATTATTGAGAACCTCGTACTAAGAGTCAGATTATATTTTGTACCATTTATTTAAAAAATGGGTAAATTAACTCTTGTACATCAGATTAAAGAGTAAGTCCTATTAAAAATTTCATCAATTTCTATTGTTAAAAATATGTTCATACATATCAAAATAAAGTACACGTGGCTCACTATGTATAACTATTTAACTATTATGTTAGAAACACTAGTTTTCAATAGTAAAAATGAATGAAATTTTTCATAAAAATTATCAGTTATATTCTTTGATCAAAATACAATCTAACTTTTACTATAGAATACTTTTCCCAAATTTATTTGATCCTTTTATATGGTTACATGCATCTTCGATAATCCTATCAGTGATATGTGTTTATAATTTTCAGATTATTTCAACAGCTTCGATTCAATTTTAAATTCATGTATTTTTTTATTGGAATCTTATGTAGACTTAGAGCACTTCTCCTTTGGATCAAGCCATAAATAAAATGATTTAATTGGGGTTTCATCCCAATGCTAGACTCAACTTGGAAACTAATTTTTATATTTTAATTTAACATGATTTAATCTCTTATCATCAATATAATGTTATGCTTTAGTCCAAAGCATTAATACCATCAACAAATTTCTTTATTCAACTGATGTGTGAGGGTCTGAAAAGACAAATTTGAGATGGAGATGATGCATACATTCATAAGAGCAAGCTTTGACAAGAAACAATGACGTAACATAAAGTAATCTCTATAGGACTGTTGTTCTTTTAAACCCCTCTTCGTTTTACACAGTAAATTGTTTATTGTTTTAGGGTTTAACTTAAGGAAAATAGTACAGGTAAAGAGAAAGTAAGAAGAGAAAGTTTAAATAAAATATAGAAATTTCTTACTCACATGATAATCTTTGACATCTCTTGAAAAATTTCAGATGGAGTTTGAAGAGGATGCGAGATGAGTAGAAAAGGAAGAAAAATAATTTTGTATATTACTAGAACCGTTGAATAGCCATTCATTGAAGAAGGTACTGAGTTGTTATTTATTGTTTTTAAAGAATTAGGCTGTAATAATTATTCAATGGAATAGGTTTTACAACCAACCAAAATATCAAATGGTTTTGTTGTGTTGAATAAGATAAGAATGACTAAGCCATTCATGTGAACCAAGCATGATATAATGGTCTGTTTGTTCATTGCTACTTTGCAATAGCAATTTGATTTGGTTTAAATGTAAGTGTTAGGTGACTAATCCCTCTGTTGCTGCCAACAAATGATCCTATCAAAGCCTATACCACAGGAAGAGAGGAGGTTGAAAAAACAAGCTTCAAATTTTTAGTTGCCTTAGTTGCCTTTGTTTGTTATTGTTTTCTTTTAATTATATCTAGATTTTCTCTAAAAGAAAATTTCATATATCGAATTGTACTTTGAACTTTGAATTTTTCACGGGTTTCATTTGATACTATTTTTCGAGTTTTTATAGTAAAAAAATATAATGTAAATAAAACAACAGTACAGTACATAAGTAAATCGATTATATCAATCAAGCTAATGTTAGACATAAAGTTAAACATTTCAAAATATAATATATAATTTTCATTAAAATTCATATTAAGAAAGTTCCTTAAAAAAATTAGAGCTACTTATAATTTTAGCAAGTGCGTCGGCACATCGATTGCCTTCGTGATATTTTGATGTTTGCCGGAGCTTTTAAGATATTATTTTATAGTTTGTATTTTTCCTTGTTAGTTGAGTTTTAATTTAATTGACATCATTATTGTAGAAGTAATATAACGAGGACATAGATTTGGCTATACTCAAAAACATATTAGTCTATCAAAACTATAATCTAAACCAACGAAAAATAGAATTTATAGCATAAAAATATAAATAATTATATATAATATTATAAAATTCACAATAGGTAAACAAAAAATTTATCTTTTTGGATGGGTGGTGCGTTTACTTCTGGTTAGTGTAAAAACAGCGGTGGTAGTGAGATTAAATACTATAGCGATATTATATGTAAAAACAGTGGTGGTGGTGAGATTAAATACTATAGCGATATTATAGCATGAAACAAAAATAAAGTTAAACGCACCGCACTATAGATAAACACTCATCCAGAGGGGCCATATATTTTAAGATTTAATAAACTCGATTTAAATAAAATAATTCAAAATAATTTATTAAAGTTATTCAAATTGTTAGATCAAGCTATTTGTATTTGAGTTGAGTTTTAATTTTAAAATTAGAATATCCAAAAATGTAAATAACAAAACCATGTTATTTGTGATATAAGAATTTTCTATTTTTTACTTTAGTGTAATTATCCATTTAATCCTCTTTATCTTAAAAAATAAGTAAATTGGTCCTTCTATTTTTATCTCAAAATTTTAAAAATTCAACCGATCCTAATTATTAAAATTATATAATATAAATAATGAAAAAAATTCTAAAGATCGTAAAAAGAATTTGATAAAAATTTTCAATTTTATGAAAAAAATCTTAAAATTATAAAGATTCAAAAGTAATAAACTTACAAAAAACTTAAAAATTTTATTATTTAAAAATTAATAAAAAAATTTCAAAGCTTCAAAAAGGTTAAAAAAATTCAAAATAACATTAAAAATTATAAATATTTCCCAAAAATTTATTAAAAAATATAAAATTTTCTAACAAGTTCTAAAACTTATTCAGATTGTTAATAAAATTTTAATTAAATTTATTAAAACTATTTTAATTTAATTTAAACAAAATTATTGAATTTAATTTGAATTTCATTTCACTCAAATTAATTCATAAAAATTTTAAATTAAAATTGGAGAACAAAATTATAAAAGTGATTGATCAAAATTTGTCAAAAAAATTAGAGATCTTTCGAAAAAGAAACAAATTAGAGGGATTAATCACATATTTAAACATAATAGAGGGACTAAAACCAAAAGTATGTCTCTTTTAATGTTCTACAGTCCCTTGGTTTCCCGTCCCGCAAGAAAAAAAAATTCTCATCAGTCTCTTAAAAGAGCAATACGAAACCAAAAGCAAAGAAGCAAAGTCTCACACTTTGGCAGAGAAAAAACAAAAACAAAAACCTAAAAACCCAAAGTTCATAATGGATGTAATTAAAACCCAGCAAATTTCATCTCGACCCATAGAGAAGGTAATAGTTCATCCTTTGGTTCTTTTAAGTATCGTCGATAACTACAATCGCGTCGCTAAAGACACGCGCAAGCGCGTCGTCGGAGTCCTCCTTGGTTCTTCCTTCAAAGGCACCGTCGATGTCTCCAACAGCTACGCAGGTTTCCCCGATTTATTTTCGTTTTTTTTCACTTTTTTTTATTTTTTTCTGGATTTCATTCTAGATCTGATTTGTTTTGCTTTTGTTCTAGATCTTATTTTTTTCATGATCTTTGATTGAGATGATGTTTGGGTTGAATTGTAATTGTTAATTTATTGGGTTTTTTTAGAGTAATTTTGGGTTTTGGCCTTTAGGGTTTTTTAGCTCAGAATATGTTGGGTTTTGAATTGAAAGCAAATATTGGGTTAATTGACCTAAAGATCCCTCTTTTCTGCTTGAATTTATGGAATTGAAGGCAAATGTTAGGTAAATTGACCTAAGGTTCCTCTTTTTTGGTTGAATTTTTTGGGTAAATTGAAGGCAAATGTTGGGTAATATGACCTAAAGTTCCCTCTTCTTTGGTTGAATTTATTGAATTGAAGGCAAAGAATGTATGCTATTGAAGATGATGCAATTAAAGAATAATTTCTTAGTATCGTGAGCTTGTGCTAACACGTGATTCACCATTGTTATTTTTATCAATGTTTTTAAGAGTTGAATGTTGAATTTTCAGTGCCTTTCGAGGAAGATGAGAAGGACCCGAGCATATGGTTTCTCGACCACAACTACCATGAATCAATGTTTTCGATGTTCAAGAGGATTAATGGTAATTATGCTACTTTTAGTTCATTTGTTCTTTCTCCTTTCTTGTTTCGGCTGTGAAGAAGTAATTAATGTTCTTTAAATCTGGATTTGTTGTGATAATTGTTTTAGCCAAGGAGCATGTTGTTGGTTGGTATAGTACCGGCCCAAAGTTGCGGGAAAATGACCTAGACATTCATAGATTGTTCCACAAGTAAGATTCTATTAATAGTGGTTTCTCATATGGTTTTTAACTTCAATTTTAAAAGTCCAATCTTTTAACCAAGTGCTTTTGGTGTTGCAGCTATGTCCCGAATCCTGTCTTGGTCATCATCGATGTCCAACCTAAGGAGTTGGGTATCCCTACTAAGGCCTACTATGATGTTGAAGAGGTTAAGGAGGTAAGAACCATTTTGTATGCATCTTTTTTAAATTTGCATGATGGAGAGAGAGAGAGCTCGACTCTTGAGGCGGAATGGCAGTTCTTTTTATATTAAGAAGCTGCAGCCTTTTGTTTGTATTTGTTGGGAATTTGAACTAATATGCCAGTAATGTTGCAGAATGCCACTCAAAAGAGCCAAAAGATTTTCGTTCATGTTCCTTCAGAAATTGCTGCTCATGAAGTTGAAGAGATCGGTATGCCCTTGGATGAAATATTTTTATATTTTCAGAAAGTTACCCTTTTTTTATTTTGTTACCAATATAACTCCATTTTCGCTCACAAACAGGAGTTGAGCACTTGCTAAGGGATGTAAAAGATACAACCATTAGTACACTCGCAACTGAGGTCTTTTTATCTTTCTTTATTTATTTTTTCAATTCCAGTTAGTAATAGAGCTTTTACTTTTATGGAAAATTTTTACAATAGGAGTATATATACCTTGGTTTTAATAACAGGTAACTGGAAAACTCACAGCTTTGAAGGGTTTAGATGCAAGGTTAAAAGAGATACGTTCTTACCTTGACCTTGTTATCGATGAGAAGCTTCCACTGAATCATGAAATACTGTACCATTTACAGGTAAACTAATTTCAGTGGAAGTTGAAAGTGAAAAAGCATTTGAAGTTATTAACTTTAAGTCTTTAATACTTGATTGCATAAATTTCCCTTGAATGGTAAGAGTACCATGGAGGCCTCTGTATTAGAAGTCAGATTGCATTTTGGCTCCTTTACTTAAAAAATAGGAAAATTAGTTCTTTCTATTAAAAATTTCATTCACTTCTACCATTAAAAATTGGTTTATGTACCTCAAAATGAGGTACTATGTGTAACTATGTGGTTATATAGTCATACCAGTTTTTAACAGTAGAAATGAATAAAAATTTTAATAGAAAAAGATCAGTTTGCTTTTTGCCTAATTTTTTAATAAAGGGGGCAAAATGCAATCTGACTCCTAGTACAAAAGCCTCACGGTACTTTTATCCCCTTGAACTTATCTGTCTACCTGAGTTATCCAGAATATCGACAACAGTTTATAATTTTAAGCCTATTTGGATCGGTTAATGTCTGCCTTACTGTTGTTACTATTTTTCCATGTTTAAACTGCAGGATGTGTTCAACTTGCTGCCAAACCTAAACGTAAATGACCTAATCAAGGCTTTTGCAGGTAATACAAAATTAACCACACGTTTCACAAAAATTCGCTTAACATGCTCATGTTCTTTCAGATTAGATACAGACACGTGTTAACTTTTGAAATTCATTGATCCACATTTTCCTCTATTCTGCAGTAAAAACCAATGATATGATGTTGGTTATATATCTGTCATCTCTCATCCGAAGTGTCATTGCGCTCCATAATTTGATCAATAACAAGGTCAGAGACTTGCTTTCAGTTTCTCTGATATTTAAACCATGCTGAAACTTATAGACTGTTCTGACCAGCAATTTTGGGTTTTATCCAGATGTTAAACAAAGAACATGAGAAGGCTGAAGATGCTAAGCCAACAACTGTCCAGGCTACGAGTTGAATCCGAACATAAAGTCCTAATCATGTCAAAAACTTGAGCATAGGGTGCTATTAACTTCCATAGGATCCTCTATTCTTGAGATTTTGTATTCTTCATAGCTCAATCAGAAGATATCAGTAGGCTTAAAAAATTTGAGAGTTTTTCTCTTTGTTTTCCATACACTATAGACTGTATTAATGAAGTGCATCTCCATTAAGCATCATGTTATGCTGAATTAATCATTTGAGTGTTGGATACTGCTTTTACAGCTATGTGTTTTCTTGTGGTTTGCTATGAAAAAGCCTTTATTTGCATTTTTCTTTATTCTATTGGTGAAATAGATCCTGTAATTTATGGCATTAAAGAATTTAGATTGAAATTGCAACTTCCTCAATGCGCATTAATAAACATTCAAACAATGTGTTAAAATATGTAGGTTAAGCTTTGCTATTGCGATTTAACTTAATCAAATTTAGTTTATATTCTTCAATTGAATCACTTTAAACTTTTAATTGAATCACTTTAAGAGTTTAAGAGTTCATCTAATTTACATTAGATGACAAAGCTTGTGGGTAACACAAGGCTAAAAGGCAGGGTGAGCATTCGGTCAAAGTCTCTAAAACCGAACCAAATTTATTGTCAAAACTGAATAAACTGAACCAAGATTTTTCGGTTAGCTAATAAGTTGTAAATGCTCCATTTAAATGGGAGAAAAACAATGGCCTCAAAATTTCATTCTCTTAGCTGGACCTTGATCAATGATGGGATCAACAGCAGAAGGTTGAGGCTCTGCTATTTGCTGGTTTTCGGGATCTTTCTCTACTTCTGCTGTTGAAGGCGGAACAAAGCCATCGGGAAACGGGGGTAATGCAGGTTTTTAAAATCATGAACAAAATAGATTCTATACAAACAGAGAAGTGGACAACAAAGCAATAAAATCCGAAATGAAAAATGTTAGTCCCTCGTATTACCGATCTTATACCATCGTAAAAATTAAGATTGAAATAAGAACATAGGCAAAGATTTTGTGTTATGTAGGTTACCTTTCGCTGCAAGGAAGCAAGAATATGATCCACACGTTTAACTTCCTTGAAGTCGATTGCCTCTTTACCGCCCTTTGGTTCAACAGTTTCGCTTTCGTTTTCGGTGTCAACTGCACCAGAAATTCAATTCAAACAACGTAAAAAGCCACCAATGAATGATGTGAGAGTAAAAGTCCCATGGAGGCTCTTGTACTAAGAGATCAGTTTATTCTTTGATCTAATGTACCAAGATTAATTACTCCATGTTTTGAGTAAAAGGAGCAAAATGCAATCTGATTTCTGGTACAGGGGCTTCCATGGTACTTTTACCATGATACAAGGCACAAAATAAGATGACCAATTGCTATAAATGAACAGGAATCCGTGCCGACAGAGTTGAAACAGGCAATGGTATTATTAAAGGTTTAAAGCAAAAGGGAAAGACCAAAAGAATCTGATTGCTCCTATATTGCATGATTATGACCATTTTCGAGAATTACGATCATGATCAATGAAAGTATTTACCATATCCGATTTTCTCCAGTTTTGATGCAGCAGTCGTAAAAGCTTTCAATATATAATAGAGAGCACGTCCCTGTCAAATGGATAAATTATTAATAACCAACAGATGATACATGCATATAAATATGGCGAATGACCAAGACATCCGAATGGGAAACTGGTTTTGGTAACATTTCAACGAAAAGAAAACCGTTACCAGACTGAAACCAGCATCGTTTTGTTATACAGGTATGAAACACAAAAGGAAAAACAATATGATGAAACTTACAACTCGAGCTGCAAAGACATTGCAAAGCTGCGGTGCTTGATATATCGAACCATCCAAAATATAATATGCTAGCATCGGCGTGACTTTCTCCGCACTGTCCCTCTTTTGTTTACGAATAACAAAGAGATGTGGTTCCATAACTTCACTAAGCATATACTCCATCCCAGTCATTTTCCTATATTAAATTTAAAAAGGAAAAAAAAAAAAGAAACCTCATTACTAATCTTATAAGCACCTTTCCTCTGGGATGTAAAATATATCTCTTCTCACCATCCCCATAGTGTATGAGACAAATATATGCATTTCGATTAGGGTAGTATTCTATGGTTACGATTCTACCATATATGTCTTTTTCATTTCGCCAAAAATTAATTTTACAGTATAGACGCTTATGACCTCCCCTTCTATGCCTTGCGGTAATGATTTCTCTGGCATTACGACCTTTACCACAAAGATGCTGTTCATAGATCAAATTATTTCGTGGATTGAATTTCACTTGACTGTCTATGGCTCCATTGCGTGTGCCGGGTAGAAGTTTTGTATAAATGTATCACCTAAATCTTTTAAACTACAATTGTATGCTATAATTGATGATATAATCAGCAAAATTTCCAATCAAATGAAATACTTTTAATTAAACTGCAAAATCAAGTTACCTATTTGGTAGCTACCCCAACCCTTAATAATTTTTTAGGTTAAATTTTGCTAATAGTCCCTGTACTTTACGAAAGTTGTGGATTTAGTCCTTGTATTTTAATTTGATCAATTTTAATCACTGTAAATTTTTAAATTGGTCAATTTTAGACCCTATACTTCTTGAATTTTAAACTTTTAGTCCCAAAACAGTAGCAGTTAAATTCATTTGGTTAAATTCAATTATTAGTCTTATACTATGCGTGAAATTGTAGGTTTAATTCATATTCTCCAATTAGATCATTCTAAGTCCCTATAATTGGATTTTTAGTGGAAATAACAAGCTGTGATGACATTACACATGATAGTATGCTGCCACCTTAGATTTTGGAAATTGCAGTTATCTTTGGTGATGGTTGAAATTTTATATTTTGAAAAGTATAAAGACTAAAAATGACCAAATTAAAGTATAAAGACTAAATCTACAACTGTTGTAAAGTACGGGGACTAACAACAGAATTTAACTTTGTTTTAAAGCTTTGACTCTTTGGCATATCCAAATCACTATTTCTTCAACACTCAAACTAGGTTTCATAAATTTAACAATTTTCAATTCCAAAAAACAAACTAAAAGATATCTAATTTTGCAGCATGCCAAAGAGCATTAATTGAAAGGGGAAGAAAACCCAGACTTACGAAAGTTGAGAGAGATCAAGAGGGTGAATGGATCGCATCCTAAGCTGCTCATTGTTGCAGGTCCAATCATACAATGGAGATAGGGCAAAGTAATCGAAAACCAGGTTTCGATCAAGCGGGTACGTGTTTAGCCATAATTGGTCTCTGAAACATATACCTGTCATGTCCGTTCCGGGAGGTTGCATCGGAGGTGGTGGTGGTGCTTCAAAGTTTCCCCCTGCCGCCCCCGGTGGCGTCGCCATTTTGGGGCTATGTTTTTGGGTATGTTCTTGTCGTAGTTTGGACCTTTTTCCTTTTCGTTCAAATTGGTGTGTTTTTAGCACTTTAGCTCAGCTTAGCTATTGTTCAATTTTGATCTCTCTTTTAAGTATATAAGTGTTTAATTATTCAATAATTATATTTCTTTCTAATTAAACTTGAATAACTTGTAACTCAACCCTTCTAAGGGGGAATGCAAGGCCCCCAAGTAAAAAGTTGCATTTCAGTCCCTTAAAAATTATTAAATTATAAATTTATGTATAATAAAATTACATTTTAACCCTCAAATGATGAAATTTAAAAATTTATGATTCAATTTTGGCTCCACCTAAAACATTCAAATTCGCCCCTGCTCCCTAGTAAAATGAGATATTATCAATTTTAACCCCTCTCAATTATCAATTATTCAATTCAAGCCCTTTTATAAACAAAAACTTTGCTTTTAGTCTCATCAAAAGTTTATAATTTGATTTCAACCCCAATATAAAATTTCTAATTTCACCGATAAATAATTTTAAAATAAATATAATTATTATACATTTCATAATGACATCTTGTGATTTATTATCGGTGAATGAATTTAGACACTTTTAGTGCATCAAATATTTCATGCCGTCTTTATTCCAATTTGCAAACAATGATAAGTACTTTTTATGATTTTTTTTAATAATTTCATTATAAGTTTTTATTATACGATGTCTAGAACTACCAATGATCTTTCTCCAATTCATAAATAGGAGGATAATGCGCTTCAACGTACTTCAACCCACATCCTCTTATATTACTACTCGAGCTAAGACTCAATAATATTTTAAAAAGCTAAAAAGGAAAACGTCTTAATTCAAAATTTAACTTTTGTATATATCCATTTATAAACCTTTTCCCCTAAATCCCCACCAAATTGTCCCCGTGAAATTAGGCAATCCATTTGGTTCGATTGCTTTCGGCATCTATTTTTTAAAGGTCAAATTATGGTTTTAGTCCCTATACTATATTAAATTTGAAATTTTAGTACTTAAACTTTAATTTGACATCATTTAATCATCTTACTATTATTACTATTATACCATCATTTGGCTGATGTGAAATTAAAAAAAAATGTTTTCCAAATGAAAAATTAATGGAAAGCTGGGAATTTGGAGTTTAGTGATTTAAAAAAAAAATTCAAATCAAAATACAAGGACTAAATTCGAAGTTAAGTATAGTACAAGGATGAAAACAATAATATTGGAAATCAAAATAATCAATGAATCATATAGACTACCCCTATTGTTTTCCGTTTCATTTACAATTTTTTTGTTCTAGTTCCACAATCTCTAGCAAGAACATGTGGAAACTGAGTTCGATCTTGACAAAGACGAAGAAGAATTCAAGAACTCGATGCAATCTTCTATAGCTTCAGCACGATGGGAGTCGATAGATTCGGCCAATGACCGTGACCTGGGAAGATTTGAAGAAGAAACCTTACGCATAGACTTCCTTCTAATCGACAACAACCGTAAAGCCCTCACGACTTTATCTCCAAGACGCCTCAACAATCTTGCCGGTGAAAAGGATCTTTTAACAAGCCTTAACGTAAACATCGCGACAACGACAACCCTTCTTCTTTTACCTCTTCTTTTGCCACTTCCCCCATGTTTTAGTAACATCTTTGGGCTCTCATCATCATCGGGACTGGAAATCACTTGCTTGATTGTCGTTCTTCTCAACATTCTGGAGTACTTGAGAAACAAGATTTAAGGGGAGTTCATAGAAAAGGTTACCAACGAAGAAGAAACACTTGATAAGGTTTTTAGGGGTATTTTATTGAGGAATTAGGGGCTATTTATTCAATTGTTAAAGAATTAAATTGTAAATTAACTGTAAAGCATATTCATTGTCAAAGATGTTGACTACAGGCCCTAAATTTTTAAACACGGTGGGCTAACTTTTTCCACAAAGCAACAATGGTCACATGCAATGGTATGTATACGTGCATGGAACATGCACCAAGCGTATTTGAATGTAAAATTGCCTATTCATTGATGCCAAAGCTAGAATTTCTCAATTGCCCCGGTAGGGTCAAAGTTAATTTGGATTTTAAAATTTTCAAATTTGCGTCATTAAAATTTTCAGGTAAGATTTTTGGGATTTTTTTTCATTCCATCTATATATTCCAATTTTGGTCACTTAAAGTTATACTTATTTGCAGTTGGCCATTAAAATTTGAGGGGGCAAATTAAAATTTATGATCGATTTTTTTTTGGGTTCAATTTATTTTGGATTTTTTTTTTCATTCTAGCTTTATACTCAAGTTCAGGTTCTTTCAAGTTACGATCATTTAAAGTTTTAGGTCATTTTGAATTTGAATCTTTCCAAATTCATGTTCATATTTGAATTGGGTGAGAATATGTCCAAAACTTTTTATCAACAAATAATTGATTCATAATTCACTGATTCTAATTTCAAGATCATCTAACTTGAGACCATATTCATATACAGATTATCTCATAACAATCGATATTAAACTCAAAATTATCAATACCCTACCAATAAATGTATCATTTTTGTTCTGATATGGGTACAAATATTAAAAGTAGGTATTAAACAAAAAAACAAAAAAACAAGCTTAGGTAAAAGTGGGACTACTTATTTGATGTGAGGTGCAGTATTAGGTTAGGTTAGGTGCATATATGTACAAGAATTTGAATAGAAAAGGTAAAGCAATGAGGGAAAAAAATGAAAAGAGGATGATTTGAAGGGCAGATTGGTCAAAAAGTTAATTAAAGAGTTAATTAGCAGCAACTAAGCGAAGGGAACATAAGGAGACAAGCACTTGATTCTCTTCTTATCAGCGTTGCTTTTGAGGTACCTTTTTTTTCTTCTTTTTTTTTGCTATTAGGTCCCTACTTTTTATTTCTCTTTTGTTAGCCATATCTTGATTTCGTTATGAGAAATATAGAATTTGTTAAGAGGATGGCCTACTTCTTTGAAAACATATAGGAAAAAGAGAGGGAATATGTTTGAATATTGATATGGGGTATAGCAATATTTAGTCCTTAAATTTGGTATTATTTTTTTAATTTGGTCGACATTAGTCTTGCAATTTGGTAATTTTTTTAATTTGGTCCCTGAACTTGGATTCCATTAAGACACGATGATATGACACTCTCAAATTATGTCACATAAATTTAAAAAATATTATATAAATTATTAAAAATTATAAAGAAGTTATAAAAAATTTAATTTTTTTAAAACTTTTCAAGTGATGACAGGGTAGAATATTAAAATATCACGTCATCCTCCCTTATCGATATATAAGTTTAGGGATCAAATCAAGAAAAAGTTGTCAAGTTTCTAGACTAACGTAGACCACAAAAAGTTCAATAATTAAAGTTAAAAATGTTGTCAAGTTTAGGGACTAAATGTTAATTTATCTCTATTGATATCTATGGGAGTGTGAGCCTTGGTGGCTTGGTGTGAATATAAGGCAACCACTTTTTAGGTTAATTCATAAGAGGCTCTCAAAGTATGATTGTAATTTTAATTTGATTCTAAACTTTAATCTCAAAGTATCAACAACGTATCAACAGGGGTGGAGGGAAGGGACAGGCATTGCCTTGGCCCCGTGAAAATGGAAAATTCTCTATATAGTCCTTTAAATTGTAAGAAATCACAAGTATAATGAGAAAATTGCATTTTAGCCTCCCAAATATTTTATTAACTTTTAATCCCAAAAATATTTTTTGACGTTGTCCTTACATATCAATCAAGTTCTTCTATTAGCTTAATGTCAACTTGGCGTTATATGTCGACTCGATTTGACGTGTAGTATATTTAAAACGTGTGTATACAATATACCTATCGCATGAAGAATAATTTAGATCGACGTGTTAAAGAAACAAAGAGTTCCATTAAAATTAGAAGAGAGATTTTTTAACACATCAAATCGAACCTATCCATAACTAAGCTAACATTTAATCTACATGCTTTAAATATACTTCTCATCACATTCGAGCTAATATTTAATGTCTAAGCTAATAGCTAGGCTGACGTAAGAATTTAATTAATACGATACTAATGTTTCAAAAAGTCAAAACGTTTTGAACTTTGGGACTAATTTAAAATATGAAACATAGTTTAGGAACGTATAGTTGAACTAACCCCATTTTTTCTCCTTGGATTTTGCTGTCCTATGGGACGAATTTTTTAATTGGACCAATATTTGGTCAAAATAATCAAGAAAAAGAAAGCTTTCGAATGACAAAGCAAAATGAATAGAAAAGTAGACAAAAGGGAGACCCACCCTAAGGACTTATTTGCTTAATGATGGAGCTTTAAGATAAGCTTTGGGAAAGCTTTGGAAATCATGGTCGGTGGTGCCGCATTGGTCAGTATATACCGTTTTAGTCTTAATCAATATCAACCAATAAAAATTTCATTCCCATCAAAATTTTGGTATGTTTGAATGTGTTTTTAGTTTATACCCATATTTATTGATTCATACCAATCGATCCAAGATAGTTACTATATTGTAAATAAATTTTCATTCAATGTGTAGTTTAATACATGAATTTTAATTTGATATAATTAAACACGTAAATAAAAATGATGTGTACATCTATATGATTGAGATTAGAGTTGTCCATGGGCTGGGCCACCTGATCATGCTCGAAGGCTCGCTTGAAAATTTAGAGATTTTGGACAAAAATATATGCCTGAAATATAGACTTGGACAAAAAAAGAGGCCCGCTTTCTAAATGGGATAAGGCCTCGGATAAGCTTTTTTTGGCCTGAGCTTAGCCCGAATACCTTAACAAAGTATTAGTACCTTTTATAAAAGTATCGATATCCTGCTTGATATCAATACCGTTTTAATGTTTGATGTTTTGAAAATTAAAAAAAAAATTGTCCGAGTATTGATACCTCATAGCAAGTATTAGTACATTCCCTATTGTATCGATACTATAGGCTTTAATATGGGTCGAGTCAGTCCAAGTCTGAATTTAACATGTATAATTTAAGTCAGACTTAAACAAAAATTTAAACCCATTTTCAAGTCGGGCCAGACTCGAGCCTACACGTTTATTAGGATCTGTCCCGAACTAACCCATTGTCAATTCTAATTGAGACAATTAGGGCAACATTTTCAAGGAAGTAGTTTGAGTTGAAATCAAGCTGTATTAGATTTAGAAAATTTTTAGTTTTGTCTTAATTTATTTGGACAAAATTTTGGTTATGAAAGTGATACTCACCATAAGTTCATTGTCTTTGGGAGACAAAGAAGGATACTCATTCATAAATTTCCAGCCTCATTAAAGCAATGACCACTAATCATTGATACTAATCATAAACAGTGTGGATTTAAATATTTATAAATATCTAAATAATTTTTTATTGATTTTTAAATTTTTTTACTTGAATTTTCTTTGACTTATTAAATTTATATATTTATCATATTTGAATATTCAATAAATAATTTTTTTTTAATTTGGGTTCATATTCGGACGATAATAATACTCGAATTTAATGCAAATAATAAGCAATCTTTCAAATGTGACTAGAACATTAGAATAAGATATTCACGTTGATTATGAGACCCTCAAGGCCTCTCTTGACAACATGGTCTAGTCGAGGCCCGATTTTTATGATACAATAGTGTCGCGACACTATGGAGTAATTGCAATCAATTTTATTTTATGGAATGTTATGTCGAAAATCATTTCTTTTATCAGTATAATATTGAGAGAGAAGGATGGAGAATGTCAATCTTTAAATTCAAGCCTTTTAAGTGTTAAACAATGGTAATAGAATTCAATGAATGATAGCCTATTGCTGGACTGTTATATAAACTGTCATTCATCGAACTTTATTAGTGTAAGACAGTAACTCTAACTACTATTTCATACAAGTTTTGATAATAAGAAAATGATATTAACCAAAATTTTATACAAATTCGCATTCGGGTCAAAATTGATTTATATATATTCAATTAGATAGTAAAATATACTTAAGACATTAGCTTACCTAATTCGGTTGAGTCAAATATAGTTAAGATACTTAAACTCACATCAATCGATAGAGTTCGAGCTCAACTCAAGAATAATTGAATTAAATTTAAACTATTTCATATAAAACTCGAATAACTTATAAGCACAAAACCGATAATCACCTAGGGATGAAGGTTTTCAAGCTCAAACCCAGGTTTAGTTTTAGACCAGAAAATATGGGCTGAATTCTTAGATTAAGCCAACGTTTGTCAATCAAGCATGAAATACAGAAAGAAAACTATTTTGAACTAACTTAAAGCCTGAGCTTCTTTGAAGATTATTGGTCCATTGGCTGAACCATCATTCAATGATGTAAGAATTAGATTGGGAATCAGGTTAGATTATCGATTTTTAATTCATCTAATTTAAGTGTTTGAACTCGTTTCAACATTGGTCTGGCTTTTTTTTTTTACCAATTCATAATAATTTGCTTTATATTCAATTATATATTATTGGGTGATTTGATTAAACCACTAATTTTAAATTTAATTAATTTAACCAATGAATTTAATTTGATTTTAACAACATCGTTATTATTGAACTAGAAACAAAAATTCAAAACCTTATACAATTTAACAACCATAGATATGAAAAGAATCCATGTACATTTTTCTACGCATTTTTTTATTTGAGATTGGAGTGAAAAGTGTAGCTTATAATAATAAATAATAATTCAGATGTATTTGAATTACTACAAGACAAACATGAGTTTAAAGATGTCGGAATTTATGTTTTGAGATACTTTCTTATATTTAAGTTAAATAAAGTATGTTGTAATGGAGAATAATGAAGTATATTTACGCAAAGTAACACTACTAATAAAGGAGATGAGATGAAAAAATCTTTAAGACATAAAACCGAACTGGTTTGGTTCTAGTGAAAAAGGACAAAAAGAAAGCCAATTTGTGGTTTAAATTTTGCTCAATCAATCATTGAGGATAACGAAGTAGGACCTCCTCCCCCTCTTCAATGGCACGTATGGTCCCTATATGTGATTGCAATGCATTTAATCATATGATTCACATGATTCAATGCATTTTATCTTGTAGTAATCCAAATCCAAATGAATAACATGGCATATTAAAAAGATTTTATTAAAATTTAGGAGGATTATACGGTGAATGCTTACAATTAACACCTTAATTGACAGTAGGTTGATGAATTTGAAGATTAAGCACTGATTTAGAATATAGATCGTAATTTGGGGACCTTTAGTGAAATTAATCCATTGCCTATATAAAAAGCATATGCTCAGTCATCTTCTGTTCGATGCTCTCCTCTCTGTAATACAAAATATAGAATATCCATTCTCTGCGTATTCATAGGTCTTCTTAGATTCCTTCACCAAATCACCTATTCCATATTAATCAATCCAAAACAACCCCCCTTTTTTTTGCAGTAACTTATTCAGTGCTACATCATGTCTTCTTCTTTGTCCATAAACCCTTATCTCTCTTCTCATCCTTTATTTGTATACCCTTCAAGTTCAAGCAATTCTTGTTCTTCTTCTAATTTAATCCTTCCCAATTCTATTAAAGTTTTGCCCTTTTCTTCATTTTCAAAAACACCCATTAGCTTGAATTGCAAAAAAATATGCTTTTCTCTGTCACTCAGATTGAAAACTGAGAGAAAAAGAAGGGTAACTGTTGTTAAAGCAAGTGGATTGAGTGTTGCAGAGGTGAAAGAAGATGATGGAGAAGATGAAAATCCTCCTTTGATTGATTCTGAAAACAATGCAAAGCCACGTCGTATTGCACTTTTTGTCGAGCCTTCTCCTTTCTCGTGAGTCTCACTTTTGCATCTTATGTTCTGAGTCATGTTGTTCTTGTTGTTAAATTTGAGACCTTTGGGTGTTAGTTGGTGTTAGTTAGTGGTATCAATTATGTTAAAGTTTTGATCTTTGCTTATGTAGGTATCAATTTGTTACCTTACACTGTTACAAATGTAGAAAATTGGCACTGATTGAGTGCATTTTGTTAATGTTTTGAGAGTTACATTGATTTCATGGCTGTTATCAATTATGTTAAAGTTTTGATCTTTGCTTATGTAGGTATCAATTTGTTACCTTACACTGTTAAAAAATGTAGAAAATTGGCACTGATTGAGTGCATTTTGTTAATGTTTTGAGAGTTACATTGATTTCATGGCTGTTATCAATTATGCTAAAGTTTTGATCTTTGCTTATATAGGTATCAATTTGTTAAAATGTGGAAACTTGGTACTCATTGGATGCATTTTGCTCCCATTTTTGCAGGTATGTATCAGGGTATAAAAACAGGTTCCAGAATTTTATAAAATATTTAAGGGAAATGGGAGATGAGGTATGCTCATTATGTTTGTTTATGGCAGTACCATTGAGTACTGCTTAGGAATTGAGTTCATTAGCTTTTTATTTGATTCAAGTGATTTCTAGTTGACTGTATTTGAAGGAATAACGGTCGAACAAATACCGGTTTAGCTTAAGTTCATTCTTATCCAGAAGATCATAGCCGATGCAGCTGAAATTTTTGACCGGAATATAGTTATGATGAACTAATTATGTGGCTATTGGTCTTTCATAGGTAATGGTTGTAACAACACACGAAGGGGTCCCGAAGGAGTTCTACGGAGCAAAGTTGATTGGATCGAGAAGGTTGGTCTAATCAAATAAATTTGAGCAAAAGTTAACCTTTGATTACATTCTAAGATGTCGTTGCAACCCCGTGAATGTTACCATTCGTGAAGCATTCTTAGGCAGTTTATGAGGGGTTGGTAAAAGTGCTTAAGAATGATTGATTTAGTGTCCGTGTCTTTGTCCCTGAGGATGCAGATAGCTTTGTTGTGAAATGTTAAGCAATTTTCTTCATATATGTTTCAACTATATCGTTAGTTCATTCTTTGGATTTCGTTCTATATTGGTTCTTTTTTTTTTATATATATATATTTCCTTTTTTCTCTTTCTCATTGCAGTTTCCCGTGCCCTTGGTACCAGAAAGTGCCTCTTTCCTTGGCACTCAGTCCAAGAATAATTTCAGAAGTTGCACGGTTTAAGCCTGATATAATACACGCATCTTCACCCGGGATCATGGTACACTTCTAATTGCTGCTCGTTAAGTTCTTGAGGAACAGTAGGAGAAAAATTCCTGATTGTTGCGGATTGCATTGCAGGTTTTCGGTGCTCTCATTATAGCAAAACTACTATGTGTACCCATAGTAATGTCTTACCACACCCATGTTCCAGTGTGAGTTCGATTCTTCTTTGATTCACCTAATAAATCCATCCCGTTCCTTCAATAATGATATATCCCGAGACTTGTTTGTTCTATGGAACTGTTATACGAAACCCGATCTCAAATCTGACTTTTCGTTTGTTCTACAGGTATATCCCGAGGTACACTTTTAGTTGGTTGGTGAAACCTATGTGGTTGATATTAAGTATGTAAGACCTTTTCTATACCCTTGTTTTAAGCCAGTATTCTCGCCCAAGTTTAAGTAATAGACAGTTTTTTTTGCTCTTTTATCAGAATTTCTTCATAGAGCAGCCGATCTTACACTGGTTCCATCAGTTGCAATTGCAAAGGATCTCCGAGCAGCTAGGGTAACTGCTGGTAAACATATATCAAACTAACCTTCTGCATTTTAGCTTTGGTGTTACTACAGAGTTGGTAAAAGTACTATGGAGGCCTCTGGACGAGGAGTCAGATTGCATTTTGCCTTCTCTATTCGAAAAATGGGCAAATTAATCTTTGTACGTTAGATCAAAGAGCAAATTGGTCTTTTTTGTTAAATATTTCATCCATTTGTGCTGTCTGACAGAATAATCAGACAGTAAATCATTAACAGTAAAAGTGGATGAAATTTTTAACAAAAGGACCAATTTGCACTTTGATCTAACGTATAGGGACTAATTTGCCTTTTTTTTAGTAGAGGGGTAAAATGCAATCTGACTTAGTACAGCGGCCTCTATGGTACTTTTACCATATGACGTCAAGCCTTTTTTTTTTCTTTTTGCATTTTGTGTTATTTGTTCTCTTATTTACTTCTATGATTGCTGGCTTGTTGACGATAAGTAGATAGCTCGACCTTAAACTAACCTTCTTTCTATTTATCAACACTTTCAGCTAATAAGATTCGGCTTTGGAACAAGGGTGTTGATTCCGAAAGCTTCCACCCCCGATATCGTTCTCATGAAATGCGGTTAAGACTAAGGTACTCCATGTACCCCTTATTTTGTTTCTCGATCCTAAATTACAATGTAGTACTAAATGCTATATATATTGCCTTATAAAGCAATGGTGAACCGGAGAGACCATTGATAATTCATGTCGGGCGTCTTGGAGTCGAGAAGAGTTTGGATTTCCTCAAAAGGTACCATGTCATAGCTGAAAATTGAAAAATTAATGGAGTTACATTGAATTTTCATTGCGACCATAGACTCCCTTTGATTTATGATTTTTTTTTTGTTGCAAATTTTAACGTTAGGAATATATACGATTTTACAGTGTCATGGATAGACTTCCTGAAGCTAGAATTGCTTTTATCGGAGATGGACCGTACAGGTAATCCGTGTGACTGCTTTAATGCAGTCTCAAGTATTTCGGGGATACTATGTTTGCTATGTCGTTAATTCAAGCTCCTTTAAAAACCAATATTTGATCTCTTTACAGGGAAGATCTTGAGAAGTTGTTTTCAGGCATGCCAGTGGTTTTTACTGGAATGTTACAAGGCGAAGAGCTCTCTCAAGCATATGCAAGTGGGGACATATTCGTCATGCCCTCAGAATCCGAGACACTTGGACTTGTTGTTTTGGAGGCTATGTCTTCAGGAATCCCAGTGGTGGGTGCTCGTGCAGGGGGGATCCCTGATATAATTCCGGCAGACCAGGAAGGCAAAACCGGTTTTCTCTTTAACCCCGGAGATCTCGATGATTGCTTGACCAAACTGGGGCCATTGTTACAAAATAAGGAGATGAGAGAAACCATTGGCAAAGCTGCACGTCAAGAAATGGAAAAGTACGATTGGAGAGCAGCGACTAAGAAGATACGAAATGAACAGTACAACGCCGCTATTTGGTTTTGGCGGAAGAAGAGAGCACAACTACTAAGACCTCTACAATGGCTAGCAAAACGAGTTTTCCCCTCCCCGAAAATCAGCTATAGGTGATTAGAATATATTCTAACATTAGTTTGCTTGGTAGAAAAGAAAGGAAAATTGCAAATTTCTAGGGATTGTCAACTTATTATTGCCTTTCAAAAAGGCTCTTCTATGGGATATGCATGATTGATTCTTTTGCAGTAATGTTTACTTTGTTGTGCATATTTATGTACTTCTAATGATAATGCTTAGAAATAGGCACATATTGGTAACTGGATATTACGCCTTGACAATTGAAACTGCTTCTGCCTGCTAAGAGTTACCGGTATGGGCAGATTGGATTTTGCCCTCTCAACTCAAAAAATAGTCAAATTAGTTCTTATACGTTAGATTAAAGAGAAAATTAATAATTTTTGGAAAAACTCAACTGTTAAAAACTAGTCCCTATATGTTAGCACGAGGTACAAGTGGTACTCACATGTAATCGTCTGATTTTTTTTATCGGTTACATCAGTTTTTAACTATAGAAATGGATGAAATTTGTAACATAAATGATTATTTTGTTCTTTGATCTTTCGTATAGGATCAATTTGCCCATTTTTTAAATAAAGAGAGTCAAATGCAATGTAACTCTTAGTACATGAGCGTTCATGATACTTTTACTCTTCTACTTAATTTCATAATTTCATATTCCTTTAAAACTTGAAACTTTAGTCACAATACAAAAACACGATCATATTATGTATAAAATCTAATCTCGTTAGAACACAATGTTCGTGTTGCACCGAGTGTTACTTCTTAAGTAAACACCGTGAGCAATACAATATCATGTTTTCGTTGACAATTTTGACTTAATACTTTTCGTATAATAATTTATTAAGAAATATAGTTGCACAAAACAACTCGAACTTAAAATGATTATTAAAAACTCAAAGTAATCTAAGCCCATAATCAAATTATTCGAAAACACAAATTTATTCAACTATTTAATTCTAAAACAACTCGAATTCGAAATGATTTAAACTTGAAATTAATCCATACCCAAATTAACTTCAACCCAAACCACCCAATTCAGTCCCAATTACCAAGTTTAATTTACATACATCCAAGTGATTCTGAAGGACCAAACAGGATGTTTCTTCACATTGAAGTAATGTTTATGTTAAAAAAAACAAAGTCACGTCAACATTTTTTTCAGGTTCCTGTTGGAATTATATCAGTGTCATTATACATGTCTTTAAGACAAAAGCTACAGGTATTTCCATCAATCGTCGACAACAACAACTTGGTGAAACACCATGGTTCGCAGTTCGCCTGTTTACTCCCCACTAATGTCGCTTTTGATTGATGTTTGAAAAACTATACAGAAAAAAAGGCAAAAAAATAAAATTTGAAGTGACAAATGAATGTTTTGTTTTAATAATTACTTTTCAGCTCAACATGAAGCTGAATTGAAGTCCATTGAAGTACTCTCATAAGTTGAAGGATTCTATTGCTTGTCCTATGTTGCAATAATGGAAAATTAGAAGAGACATTTGAAGATGACATGTTGACAGGTTAATAGATGGATGCTCCAATGAACTGTTTATTGATTGATTTCATTGGTATAATGGTGGTTAAGTTGATGGTTATTGTTAGAATTTTGTGAACAAAGCATCAAAGTTATTGTTAGAGTTTAATTGGAAAAAAGAAGTCATGTTGAATTGTTAAAATGCAACTACATAAGTTGGGAAAATGTCACGATGCCACGTTCATCTTGGGGTTTCATCGCGTCGTGACGTCAGGCCTATTTTGGCCTTTCTTCGGTTGCTCGTAGATTGTCTTTCGAAGTGTCTGCAAATAGTTCGATAAATACAAAGCAACCCCACAATAAGAATAAAAGAAATTTAAGAGAAAAATGTTGAATGTTGAAAACATTCGTTAACTATTTAAAGCAACTAATAAAATTATAAATATTGAGAATCAAATTATACCAAATTAAATAACAAGAATTATATGTTAAATTTAAAAATAAAAAAAAAATCATAACCACAATTTAACTTTTATTTCCCTTTCGATTTGGTACCTTTGGTCCTACTATGATGCCCCAAGGGGCATGGGAGGGGAGAATCCGAATTAAATTACAAGGTATTATTCGCTTCGATTTATTGAAATTTATAATCAAATTTTTTAAATAAAAATATTTATTGGAATTATAAGGCATTAGAATAAAGTGGCCAAATTGCATTTCCTATACAAATTGCAGAAAGAAAAAGTGATTTTTTTTTAAAGGAGGAAAGTCGACAGTTTTGTCATTAATGAAAAAAGAAAAAGTTTTGTATTTTTACATATTGCTCCATGTTGGCCTTAAATAGTTTTGTCTAGTGGGTGGGACCATAAAATTATTTGTGCATGGTGCAACCAATATGTTGTCCACCAGTCTTTTTCATCAACAACAACAATATCAATTTAGTGACAAGCAACAAGTTCAAGCAGATGCAACAGTGTGGTTGTAATTTTGGTTACAAGTTGCATAATGATTCACGGGATGTCTTGGAGAGCATGATTCAAAGGCATTTGCACTAAGGTTAGAATGCAAAAAAGAAAGTTATATTTAGTCCTCTTCAAAATTTATAATTCAATTCCGACCTCTCTTAAAAATATTTCTAGATCCGCTCTTGATTTACATTTAAATTTATAAAATATAACACATTTTTTAGCTGAGATGAATTATGTGCGTGTAACTTTCATATAATCATCATCTTACTCAATACTTGTATATTTGTCGCACCTTTACTCTTAGGAAATTGGACGTTTCAAATTTCTATAAAACAAGAAATTCTATCTCATATGTATGTGGATGGTTTGAAACTACTACTTATAATATATATATATATACACACGCAGTATGTACGAAATTAAAATATAAAAGTAGTATAAATTGTTATAGAAGGAAATTTAAATAGGTAAATGCATCGCATTAATAATATTAAATGCACTGCAATTGTTTATATAACATATATATCAATGGTAGTTTTCGAGTATGTTTTTATTGTGGTGTCTTGGTATCATAGATTGTGAGGTTGCACGAGATTTGTTTTATCTCTAACCTTTCGATTAGTTTACCCTCTTTGGGTTTGGTATATAACTTATTTCAAATATGTAAGAATAATTTAGTCTGGATTTAAATGTATAGATATCATATTAACATTCTAACCAAAATAATTAAGGTTCAAATTTGAATATGGTAGTGGGACCAAAACCATTATTTGACCAGAAAGGCTTGTGGCTATTAAGGCAAAATATCCAACAAAGGCACAATCAATCTAATAATAACTGGTGACAACAAAGACATTAATAAATGCCCCAAGCTTCATGTAATAAGCTTTCTTTTTATGGTTCAATGATGCATAATTTCAATGATAATCACATAAACCATTTAAGTGATCTCTCATTACAGTGATTGATAAATATGGGACTAAATTGCATCTTCAACATATACACATGTGGAATTGATCAAAGCTAGCTGATACAAGGGCTTTTGATTGATTCATCGATGAAGATCTATGGATGTTGCATAGACTGGAAAAGAGCGTTGTACGATCCGAATTGAGGTCCATATGAAGAAATCATCCCACAGTAAGGTGAGAGGAGTGCATTGCCGCTGCTCGTCTGGTCGAAAATGATAGCTGCTCCTTCATTCCGTTGGTTCCACTCGAAATCGAGGACTTCTTTAGTAACACTGGTTGCTTTCGGTTGTTGTTGTGGTTGCATGACTGTGGAAGAATTACTTGGAGACAAAGGCTTGCTTTGATCCGGTGAAGAAGAGATGGTATCGGGGATGTTAACCGTCGTGATGTCATGGATACTTGACCTTCTCTTATCTTTCCCTCCGGTTACTTGCCTGATGAAGTATTTTTGAGCATGACTTGCCACTTGAGTCGGTGTTCTCGTCGTCACGAAATTCCGCGAAATGTTTCTCCAATCACCTTTGCCATACTTTTTAAGCCCCATTAGAAATTGCCTGTCATTGATAACCAAATAAAACCATCATCGCCTGCTAGACAAAAAGGTCATCCCACAAAACCAAACAACTGGTAAAAGTACCATAGAGGCCCCTGTTCTAAAAGTCAGATTGCATTTTTCTCCCTTTTAAAGGTGCAAATTAGCCCTTGAACATTAGATCAAAGAGCAAATTGGTCCTTGTTAAAAATTCCATCCATTTCTTGCTCATTGATCTAATATATAGAGACTAATTTGCCCATTTATTGAGTGGAAGAGACAAAATACAATCTTTGACCCAAACAACCTATAGGGTGTCTGTACAAACAACATTTTTCCAACATTTATAACAATTCCAAGGATCAAAAAGAACATTCCCATTGCTACAATATGTTTCAAGTATGGTAAGAGTTATCCATGGATCAAATCCGAGATCAATCTCAACTAAAGACTTGAACATAAACCTTTTGCGAGTCCACCATCAACAAAGAACTACCCTGACAACCTTAAACACTACAAATTCCACATGTTAAAAACCAAACATAACAATTTCAAGGATCAAACAAGACATTCCCATTACTACAATATGTTCCAAATATCCAAATTATCAATCCTTTTAACGAATCAAATTCGAGATCAATGTCAACTAAAGCCTTGAACATAAACCTTTTGCCATTCCACTACCATGACAGCCTTAAACACTACAAATTCCACATAATAAAACCAAACATAACTTAATATCCTAAATCCAACCATAATTACAAGACATAAATGAACAAGACAAGCAAATTTACCTGTGTTCTTCTTCAGTCCATGGAACACCTTTCTTCCTTTCTTGATCAGGTCTAGTCCCAGTCCCTCTTTTACCACCAGGTGTATAATAATAATTTCTAAACCCATCAAACACTTGACCATCATTAACCCATTCCAACGTAAAAGAATCACTACTATAACCAGGGATTGGGATCAAACCAGCTTCTATATCACTAACATCTTCTTCTAATTCCCTGTATTGTTTGATAACATCACCAACTGTTTTACCAGGAATCATGGCAGCTACCTTAAACCATCTATCAGGTGTGTCTTTATCATACAAAGCTAAAGCATTTTCAAAACACTTGTTCTCTTGTGGTGTCCATTTAGTACCTTTACTCTCTTGGAACAACCAATTTGATGTCTGTAAATAAGAAGCTGGTGAAAGGATTTCAAGTCCCCTATTCATTGTTCTTTTTCAAAGATGATTTGCCCCTAAAAATAAAAGCTCTGCTTTTTTTCTCCCTCTTGTTCAAAGAGAGAGAAAGTCCAAGAAAAAAAATTGCAGAGAAATGGTTGTTTTTTTAACTTTTAAATCATTCAAGCATTAATGGAATCCATGAAGGAATCTCTTTAAAAGAACCTCAAGCTCCAAAATCCAAGGAAAAATCAGATCTTGATGAAAAAAAAAACCTAGATATACATAAAAAGATCCAAAATCCAACTAAAACACTGAATTAAAACACTGAAAAAACAATATATAGATCAAAATTCAAAAAACCCAAAATCATTACAACATCAAAAATCAGTGAAAATCCAAGAAAAGGGAGCTACTTTGAGAAATTGTTAGCTCTTTTATAAAGCAAAAAAGCAAAAGCAAAGAGAGCAAGAGAGAATGAATGCTTATATAATAATGTATGAAACAGGGGAATTAGAAGAGAGTGAAAAAGCAAAGCAGAAAAAGAAAGGGAAAGGGTCAAAGCTGCTAAGTTGTGATTGGTGAAAATGGAGATTGTGGGCGCCTATATGTGCTTATGCTTGAGCTAAAGCAAAGTTCTATTTGTAAATATTATATATATAGAAAGTGATTGCAATAAAGAGAAAATGAAAGGGACAATGAGCAATATAAAACCAATAAATGAATGAAAGGAACTAAAGTGGGTGGTGATTATGGGATTTTTCTAGTCATTCTAGCTTTGAAGAAGAAGGAAAAAAAAGAGAGGGTAAATTCACTAGTACTCACTTAATTATTATTGATTTTTTTTGTCATTTAACAATGAAAAATTACAAATTAGTCACACAATTATTTAATTTTGTCCTGTGACAACTTTTAAAACTTGGCATAATAGTAATTTTAACCATCGACATTTATAAATTATGTCAAATTAGTCTTGATTCTAAAAAAAATAACCCTCAACATTTATGTACTGAGGAATTTGATATTTTTTTGTAGTTTTACTTTTTTTGTGACATTAAGGGTTAATTTTTAAATAAAGAGAAAAGATAAAAATTATTATATTGGATTTTTGGGTACTTCCAATTTTTTGTATATTTTCAATCAAATTTAGCTTTTTAAGAAGGATCACAAAGATTAAATTACACCATGTGTAAATATTGATGATTAAATTATTTAGAATCAAGGCTAACTTAACCCAATGTATAAATATTGAGGATTAAAGTTACTATTATGTCAATTTTAAAAGCCGTCGCCATTAGTCGGCCAGTGACAAGAAAAGACAAGATTAAATAGTTGGATAATCATTTTATAACTTTTCATAATTGGGTGACTAAAAATAAAATTTACTAATAATTGAATAACTATTTTATAAATTTTCATAGTTAAGTGGTCAAAAATAAATTTATTAATAGTTGGATGACTATTAATGGAATTTACGAATAAAAGAAAGGAACAACCCTGACAATGGCGATGGATGTTGATGACATTTAGTTGTAGCACGTGAGATGTTTGTCTTTTTATCATCGATTTTTGATACTGGGGTTTCTGTAATTTCTATTTCAAAAGCTTTGGTTTTTTCCTTCATAGATTTTTGTAAGAAAAAATCTTTTCTTTTTTTCTTATTAGAATGTAGGTTTCCATTATTTATTCGTTAATCGGATAAACCAATTGAATAAAAAATCGATTGATTCGAGAATTTAATTATATAAATTGTATCGGAAATTTAAAAAGTTATTTTCAATTTTTTTAGGTTAATTTTATCAATTATCCTTAAACTGTTACTTGAATTTTAAATCTGTCTCTAAATTTTAAGGTGTTTTACTTGACTATTGAAAATATCAATACCGTAACAATTAAGTTTTTCTATCAACTTAGCTATCAATTTGTTCGGAAATGACATAAAGCATATTTTAAAGAAGTAACATTTAGCCCATAAACTTAGCAATTGTTCTCAACTTAGTCCTTGATTTTTTTTTTCTAGATTAGTCTTAAAACTTGACAAATTCCCCTTATTTTGGTCGATGTGATGACATGACACTCTGATATTGCATCACATAAAAAATTATGTAAAAATGTGATACATTATCAGAATGTCACGTTATTGTAAAGACAAAAATTAGGAAAAGTTGTCAATTTTTAAGACTAATGTGACAAAAAAAAGTTCAGAGACCAAATTGGGATAAGTTGTCAAGTTCAAGGACTAAATGATGTTTTATCCTAATTTTAAACCTATTATATGGCCAACTTAAATCTAACATGTAAAAGAAAAAAAAAGTAGACAATGTCAATCATATTTAAGATGGCAATTTCTTTTTACCCAAGCTATCAATAATATAGATATACACGTGTTTTATATTTTGATCTGCATGTTTTAAATATGTTTCGGATTATATTTTAATAGGTATTTAATACTTAAGCTAATGGCTAGGCTGATGGAAGAGCCTAATTGATACAATAATGGAGTTTTAAGAATTCAATTAAAACATTTTGAAGTTCAAGGACCAATTTAAAATTTGGACCATAGTTTGAAGAAATTTGATGAAATTAACCTTTTATTGTTGATTATCAGAATTGAAGGAGCCACCATTAAACAAATCATTGATTTGACTAAGGTTTGCAGATTTCTAATTAATATCCATTTAGTCAAACTCATATTTATTGCTTTTAGATCATATTTACTTAACAGATCTACTTAATTAATGTTCACATTTATTAAACATTTTTTTAATCATTTTCAAATTTCTTTTATTAAATTCAAAGAAAAAAATAAGTTAAAATATATCTTTGTATATTCAAAATTTATCTGTTTAACTTTTATTTCAAGGTATTTAGTCTTTCTATTTTTCGTATTTAAGAATACAAGTTCGACTGTTAACACGATTAAAATTTTACTGTTAATTATATTAAAGTTCATTACAACGTCATTTTTTGCTATATAACTTTCAAGTAGCAAATTTAACAGAATAGTTTTAACAATATTAACAATTAAACTTGAATTTTAAATTTTTAAAAATAAAAGCCCCCACTAATCATTGGAACAAATTAGTCATATTCATCTTCTACTTCTAAAACTGTTAAATTATTTCTACGAGAAGTAATAGTAAAATAAAAGCCAAATTGGTAGAAAGTATAAAAAGCTAATGATTATATAAATTTATAAAGTGTCACACCATTGTTCCGTTATTCACTTAATGATTGGATGATAAAAAAAATAATATCAAAAATCTTGGTAATTAAATTGTAATTTTTTCAGTTTAATGGCCAAAAAGAAAAATTACGCATAATTAAGTTACTATTGATACAATTTAGACAATTTTTTTCATTAAAATTATATCAAATACTAATTATTGTCTAAACTATTACCATACCTCAATTTCTAATATCTTTAAAAGTAAAACCTATGAAATATGTTTATGAAAAGCATGAACAATTGCAATTTTATTAAATTATTGTGGCTACAAATATATATATATATAGGTGTGAAAAATAGTAGAACCTAAAGGTTTTAATTTTTTACCTAAAATGCCAAATCTAAATAACCAAACTTAGAGACCTAAAAGTAAATTATATTCATATTAGAAGTTATCAAATTATTAATAATGTGCTAAATAATTAATTTATTCAATTATGAGAATATAAATTTTAGATATTTGAATTCGGGTTTTATTTATTATATAAATTAGTTAAGATTTAATATAATATAAAATCAGGTAATAGTATCATTGAGACCTTTGTATTAGGAGTTAGGTTGCATTTTGCCCAATTTACTTAAAAACGGGTAAATTAGTTCATGTATATTAGATAAAAAAATTGATCTTTTTTATTAAAAATCTCATCAGTTCCTACCGTTAAAAATGAAAATATGAAAATTATTATATTGGATTTTTAAATCTTTTCGATTAAATTTAACTGATAAAATTTTTAGCTTTTAGGTCATAAGTAAAAGCAGAATTACAAAAAAAAAGATCAAATTAAATAATGCGGAAACATTGTGGGGTTAATTTTTTTAGAATCAAAATTAAATTGACATATATATAAATATTGAGGACTAAAGTTGCTATTATACTAAATATAAAAGTTGACAAGACATCTTTCCGTTAATTAGTAATTTAATAGTCGGTGATAAAAAAAAGATAAAATTGAATAATTAAATTATCATTCCGTAACCTTTCATAATTGAATAGCCAAAAAAATTACTAATAGTTAATAGCTACCTATATAATTTACCCTTTAAAATAATCTAACTTTATATACATTTATATATATTCTTTTATCCCACAATTTTTACTATTTTTGAAATCCAAATCCTAATTTTCAAAAGGCTACCCTAATAGAATCACACCAACTTTTTATTGCCCAACTAAAAAAATATATAAAAATAATAGTTGGGTTTATTTATTAGTCTTTCAAAAGCTATAGAGTTAAATATAGTAAATTGTGAAGTTTTTGGGTTAGTGAACATGGAACCACTTTAAAAGCAAAATAAAATAAAATCTATAATAATTATTAGGCCTCACTATTATAAAAAAAGGAAGTGCCTTTTAAAAAGGGTATTAATAACTTTTTAAAAATAACAATTTTAATTAGAATTAATCATTTAATTATAATAAAAATAAATTTAAAAAAATCCAAATTAAAAATCTCCAACCTTAATTTTTTATTGAACAATAAAAAAAATTAACGAAGATTCTCTTTTGCGAACCTCGTGTGTACGTCTAATGGTCAGGATGTTTATCGCTTCAAGTATAACTTGAGTATATGCTAATATTGTCATTACTTAAAAACTAAATCCAAAATATGGACAATAAGGGTTAGGTAGGAAAATATATATTAAAAAAAGAGAGAAAAAGTTCACTTTTATATCATAAAATAACTTTGGACTATTTTGAATATAATTTAATTTTTGAAGGTATGAATTAAAAATAAGAAAGGTGGGGCATAAAGTTTGGTAAATTGGTATTTATTTCTCTATTATTCCCCTATTTTTTATTGAATTACAGCCTATTTATTTGACTAATTTATTTTCAAATTGACCAATTTTTTTTTGATAGGTTCCATTTTTTGTCCAAATTAATATTAATTTAGATCAAATTCTAATTATTATTATTTTATTTAAGTCAAAACACCCTAATCCTTGTATTCTTTTGATTTTTGAAATTTAATCCTTCTGTTTTTAATTTCGGGAATTTAGTCCTATTCGTCTTATTTTAAAAAATAATAAATTATAGTTAAATTTGAAGGAGTAGAGGGACTTAATTTCAAAATTGAGAAGAATATAGGGAGTGGGGGACACAATTAAACTTTATATTATAAAATAATCCCCAAAGTTATTTGTCTTCCACTTAGCCCTTCTTAAGCTGTTTGGGAAAATGATAATGACTGCTTAAACAAATGTACGACCCTTTCTATTTATAGAAAGATTCCTTTTCTTTATTAAAATAAATATTCTACCTATTTTTGGCATGCTAACTTATATGCCTTACTTTTTATATCTTTAATTTATTTATTTATTAATAGCAATAAATTAATGTTTAAAATATTAATTAATGTTCATTGAGTGCATTGCCTTACCTCATGTGGTTATCTGCCAAAAGCAAAATTTAATACACGCCTTCAACAATGGGTTGGTGGGTCCACTAAGCAGCTCACATCTATACACCATTCTTCTTAAATTATTTGTATTTTCAAATCCTATATTACTTATTTAAAATTGTGGGTTTATATCGACTGAATACTAGCTCGGTTGGTATTGATATTATTATTTATATAGGAGGCCGAGGGTTTGAGTGTGTTGAAATGTATTTATCCTTCTATTTAAGAGTTGAAGAGGGATTATGGGTAATTTTAAGTAAATGTATTTGATAGCTCCGACTAAATTCAAGTGCCTCTAAACGGATGGTGAAACTCTTTCGAGGCTTCTTCTTTTTTTCACAAAACTTAAATTCAACGACAAAGTTAGAAAATTATTTTAAGGGGTCAGAGATGAATCATAAGTTATTGGGGTTAAAGTGGAGCTTTACCATTGTATTAACATGTAATTTCATAAACATTTAAGAGTTTAATGACAAATCTACCATCTTTGAGGGGGTCAAAGCCACAACTTGCCCCTGTCTTCGTCTCTACTAAAACCCAAAACCTTAAAGCTCTTGTTAAATACTTGTTTGGCAAGGATTCGAACCGTATTATCCCATCTCCACTCTTAATATTGTATTAAAAAAATGTTATTATTGTTATTATTAAAGGGCAAGAAAGGTTTCATTATTTCAACCATAGCATTTCTAGAAGATTAATTTATTATAAATTAATACCCATTGATGATCATTGTTGACACCATTTTTGGATTAAAAACGGGGTCGACTTGGGTTTTGAAAATGAAAACTAAAAACGGGAGTCGCCACCAATCTTTTTTGTGAGGTGTGATCGGGTCACCTCGAAAAGTAGTTGTTTTTAATAACCGATTTAATTTTTATCAAAACAATGATTTTGGTCTACGGAATTAAAAAAAAAACGGGTTCGGGAGTCGGTTACGCACGAGGAAGGATTAGCACCCTCGATACGCCCAAAATTGGTACCTTAGTTGATTACTTAATGTCTTAATGTCGAAAATTGAAAAACTTAGAAGAATTTAAAAAATACGATCCTTGTATTAAAACGTTGAAAATTTTTAGGAAAATGGGCATATTTCACATTATTCGAGAAAGAGGATCATATCCAGTAAGTTAGAATACAATGTCTCAAATTCCCAATACGTGAATGAATGCCAGAATTTTACTTATTTAAAAGATATTTTATTATCTCGGGTTTAGGAAAGGGATCGTGCCCAGTAAGTTAGGACACGATCTTTTCTTAATTCCCGAGATCGTTTCAAAACTTGAGTTTGAAAAGATTAGTGTATTTAGATTTATTGTGGAAATCGAAACCCAGTAAGTTAGGGTACGATCCTCTCGAATCTAAACACAAAATATCATTTTTTAAAACAAATTTTATTATCGAGTGAAATAAAAACATGAAGTCGTAGTAAAAATGTGAAAGCAAATTACATTGTTATACATGACAAAATCATAATGAATACAAAAGTGTAAAAATGATACGAGTAATAGCAACAATATAAAATAAATAAAAATCAAGCCTACAATCATATAAAATAACAATATATATAAACAAATAAATTAAAACATTCATTCAAAATAATAACGAAAATAAAATAAATAAGTAACAAATACAATTAAATATAAAAATATATATATAGACATAAACTAAAATATGTATATATAAATTAACAAAATATATAAAGTATATTTAAATATATAAAAGAAAAAATAAATATGTATGTATTTATGAAAATGAAAATATATATATAGATATGTATATAAGTTGTAAAAAATATATAAAAATATATAAGTATATATACATATATGTTACAAAAATAATGTATATATATCATAAAAATATATACACATATATATACATATACCGAAATTTTAATAAAATAAATATAAATAAGTAGGTAATAATAATAATAATAATAATAATAATAATAATAATAATAATAATAGGACTAAATCAAAACTGAAACGAAATCTCAGGGCTGAAATCAAAAATAAAATAGGGTAAGGGATCAAAATGTGAGGCGCGCGAAAAATAGAAGGGCCAATTAGGAAATTATTCCTATTAATTGAACGGCGCCGTTCTGCCAAGACCCAGGCGCATGGTTCCTGGACCAAATTGAAACGGATGCAAAAATTTGTGGTCAAAATTGCGAATGTGAGAAAACTTCCTTGAAAGCGCTTCAAAATTGGAGGGACTAAATGCACAAATATCCCCCTTTTAGAAAACGCGCGGATCTTCCCCTCGGGTCGGGTCACCGCGCGGGTCAAGGGAGCCTTAAACGGCGCCGTCTTGAAATTCCTATAAAAGCCAATTTTTTTTCTGCTATCTCATTTCTTAAAAAAATAAGAAAAAAACAAAAGGGTCTTCCCCTTTCTCTGCTAGGGTTCCAAACTTAGAACCCCGCCGCCGTCTGCCGCATCTCCATCGCAGCGCCACCAAGGACGGTGGCCGGAGTCATGCGAGAAAAAGGGGGTTTTAACCCTCATCGTGTGGCATCCTTGAGATCTCAGATCTCTCAACCCGCGGGAAAGAGGGAAACCCACAATCCCTCTCGGACCCGAATCGGCGACGGAGGAGAAGCCTTCCGACGGCGCAACCATGGTGGTTCCCGGTGAGTCCCCTTTCCCTTTTTATTTTCTATTTAATGTACGAAATAAAGAAAATAAAATAAATAAATAAGAAATGCAAATCTGATATCAAAGCCTTGAATCTGTTTTTTTTTTGTTTTATTTATATGAAAATGTTACAAAAGAAAAGAAAAAGCCCCCCGATTCAGTGATCAAGCTTTTCCCCCCCCATTTTACAAAATAGTTTCGGTGGCTTAATATAGCCTTCCACAATTTTCTCCTATTTTTTTGTTTTCTGTCTTTTCTTCTTTGTTTTTGCAGGTGTAAGTGGCATGGGAGCGGCGGAGCAGGTGGAGCAAGTGAGCGGTGATGGGACGGTGGCAGAAAGCAGGTGAACGGTGGAGTTGGTGGCGGTGGCAGAGGGTAGGTGATGAGGTATTGTAATTGGGTCTGCTGGTATGGGTTCTTTTGTTAGTGGGTCGGGCAGAAATTGGGTAAGTTAATTGGTTTTGTGTTTTGTTTTTTTTGCTTGGGCTAGAGGTTAATTGGGCCCGGGCATGAAAATTGGGCTTGTACAGCTGCCCCTTTTTGCTCGTTGTCGTGTAACGAGAACAGAGCAAAGATTAAGAAAGACCAATTTTTGCCCGGTCTCGCCGAGTCTTGACTCCTCTTGACGCTTTTCTTCAAGTCGTTTCATTCCAATCCAATGTGTCATGTTGCTTCAATCCACTCCACTGCAACTTCAGAGAGATATGACTTGTAACTTCAATCCATTCTGTTGTAACTTCAGGGGGTAAGGTCCATCATTCTGACCCGCTTCACTGCAACTTCAGGGAGATCGGACTCATATCTTCAACTTGCCCCACTACAACTTCAGGGGGATAAGATTCGTTGTTTTCAATCTATTCCACTGCATCTTCAGGGAAATAAGACTTGATGCGACCTACTCTGCTGTAACCTCAGAGAGATAAGATCCTTTATTTTAATCCACTCCACTGTAACTTCAGGGAGATAGTATAGTGTCTTCGATCTGCTCCGCTGTAATCTCAGGGAGATAAGATCTCTGGCTTCAATCTGCTCCACTGTAACCTCAGGGAGATAAGATCTAAAATTCTTTGGTCTGTTCCACTGTAATCTCAGGGAGATAAGACCTGATGTGATCTTCTCTACTGTAACTTCAGAGAGATAAGATCCTTTAATCCGCTCCATTGTAATCTCAAGGAGATAGGATTACTATCTTTGATCTGCTCCGCTGTAATCTCAGGGAGATAAGATCTGAAATTCTTTGGTCTGTTCTACTGTAATCTCAGGGAGATAAGACCTGAAATTCTTTGGTCTGTTCCACTGTAATCTCAGGGAGATAAGACCTGATGTGATCTTCTCTACTGTAACTTCAGAGAGATAAGATCCTTTAATCCGCTCCATTGTAATCTCAAGGAGATAGGATTACTATCTTTGATCTGCTCCGCTGTAATCTCAGGGAGATAAGATCTCTGGCTTTAGTTTGCCCCACTGTGACTTCAGGGGGACAAGATCTGTAATTTCCAACCTATTCCCCTACAGGTCAGGGATATAGGACTTATGGTTTGAATCCGCTTCCTTACACTTGAAGATAAGATTTGCTGTCTTTGATCTGCTCCACTACGGCTTAGGGAGACAAAATCTGTAACCTTTAACCAGCTCCAATGCAACCGATGGAGGCAAGGCTTTGTTTTTGATCTGCTTCGCTGTTAATGCAGGAAGGCAAGATCTTTTTCTTTAACTAGCTCCACTGCAATCGATGGATGCAAGGCTTTGTTTTCGATCTGCTTCGCTGTTAATGTAGGAAGGCAAGATCTTTTGTCTTCAACCAGCTCTATCACAACCGAAAGAGGCAAGGTTTGTGTCTTCGATCTGCTTCGCTGTCAATGCAGAAAGGCAAGATCCTTTGTCTTCAACCAGCTCCATCACAACCGAAAGAGGCAAGGTTTGTGTCTTCGATCTGCTTCGCTGTTAATGTAGGAAGGCAAGATATTTTGTCTCCAACCAGCTCTATCACAACCGAAAGAGGCAAGATTTGTCTTTTCGACCTGCTTCGCTGTCAATGCAGGAAGGCAAGATCTTTTTTTCTTCAACCAGCTCCATCACAACCGAGAGAGGCAAGGTTTGTGTCTTCGATCTGCTTCGCTGTTAATGTAGGAAGGCAAGATCTTTTGTCTTCAACCAGCTCTATCACAACCGAAAGAGGCAAGGTTTGTGTCTTCGATCTGCTTCGCTGTCAATGCAGAAAGGCAAGATCTTTTGTCTTCAACCAGCTCTATCACAACCGAAAGAGGCAAGGTTTGTGTCTTCGATCTGCTTCGCTGTCAATGCAGGAAGGCAAGATCTTTTGTCTTCAACCAGCTCTATCACAACCGAAAGAGGCAAGGTTTGTGTCTTCGACCTGCTTCACTGTCAATGCAGGAAGGCAAGATCTTTTGTCTTCAACCAGCTCTATCACAACCGAAAGAGGCAAGGTTTGTGTCTTCGATCTGCTTCGCTGTCAATGCAGAAAGGCAAGATCTTTTGTCTTCAACCAGCTCTATCACAACCGAAAGAGGCAAGGTTTGTGTCTTCGATCTGCTTCGCTGTCAATGCAGGAAGGCAAGATCTTTTGTCTTCAACCAGCTCTATCACAACCGAAAGAGGCAAGGTTTGTGTCCTCGACCTGCTTCACTATCAATGCAGGAAGGCAAGATCTGTAACTTCATTGATCTGTCCCTTGGGGAACATGACCTGTATGTTCTATTTTATGAACCTAATTGTGCCTAGTGATTAGGATGACATAATCAGAATGAATCAAATGCTCCTAACTAGATATGTATGAATGACATTTGAATGAATGCAAAATGTCATGAAGATGATTCCTTAATGCTTAGGTTAACATCACGTAAAACCTTATTAAGGTTTTATCATTGACGTACTACAACGCCTTTTTGCTCGTCTGGTATATCCAAAGAAACACTTAATCTGGTTGCCCCCCACTGTAAACCTTAAAGTTTAATCCATTAGGGCACAAAATTTGTACCATCATTCTCCCTCTACAATCCAAGGGTAGAAATATGGTTTTTCCTCAATCCTCTTTTATCACGATTCAAGGATATAGGATCTTAATCTTTCTGGTCCCCCCTTACACCATTTCCAGGGTGTCGTTTCAACGACTCATGCACAAATGAAGGCTCTCTTCTCCGAGGTAACCTCTTCCTATTGCCTAACAATCATTGATTGCTTGTTTATTTAAGCTTTTTCATTGACACGACATCTTGTCCTTTTGTTCAATCAATGCATTTGTCAACAAAATCCAAAGAGAAAGTCCAAACTTAGACTCTTCCTTCTCAAATTTCCAACCTTCAAATTTGGCATGTTCTAAACAATAGTCCTGTTTCAGGTTCCTATATTATTTAGAAACTTTTCAGAGTAATATGCAAAACTTCCTTTGTGAAAGTTTTATTAGTCCATTAATCATTATTCCAATGCTTGCAAAAAAGGTCATAACAATGGGTAAGAATAAAGTTGGTTCTGAGCATAGCTCGAAAGAACAAATTATCGAAAATAGTGAAGAAAGACAACAAAAGAATTAATTGGGAATGTATATCTTGGAAAGAAAGAAAAAGTATTCCAAGAATAACATGAGAATTGGGTGCCCCAGATATCACAGCTTGGACTTCTCTATACAAACTTTCTGAAGACCCTTTTGAGTTGGACATGTGTTTAGGAGATCTACAATGCTCTGTCGATGCTCCCAAGATGTCGCCTATCCTTTCCTGTTGATTCAGGCATGGCAAGATCAACACATGCCTCAATATGAACAAAACTTGAGCAGCTTATATCACCTCATGCCCTATTTTGATCAGTATTTGAGCCGCCTCTTTCGGGTTTTCAACTCAAATCTCCTTTGGCCTAAGGTGCCCTTTGCGGGTTTTCCCCTTAGCCTCTCCATTTTTACTTTTTCATTTTTCATTTTTTCCATCTTCTTCTTCTTCTTCTTCTTTTTTTTGAATCAAAGTGCCCTTTTGTAGGTTTTCCTTGGTCCTTCCTTCTTCTTTAAACGAAGTGTTTCTAGACTGGATCCGAGTTTATAGGATTAGCAATCTCACTCAGGATCAGTGCTCTTCTAAAATGGTCTTCTTTACAACATAGGGACTTTCCTAGTTTGGCATTCATTTCCTTTTAGAATCCTTTCGTTAAGGAAGAATCTTTTTCAACATCCAGCCCTCTTGTGGAATTCTCTGAGACGAGCATGTTTATTATGGGCTCATATTATTTATTTATGGTACATCTGACCCTGATGAATAGCTTTTAACCCTTTTTCCTAGGGCCAACTGATCACATTGCGATTGGATCCCTTCAACAAGCAACGAGGGGATTTTAATAGGTAGAACTACCTCAATCCTGTAAACCAAAAAGAGAAGTGTTGCCCCAATACCGATGTTCGACAAACAATGAGGGTAAATGGCAATTTCTCACATCGATCCTCGTAAGTCTCAGTCATTTTCCTTCAATTTTTGATGTTCAACTCTAGGAACTTCAGTGACGAATCGTGGTGTCCACTTCTGAGCTAATTTGAGACTTCAGGTATCGTGCTATTGTTTAACCTCAATGCATTCTCCAATACTCTCTTCTCTGAAACTCTGTATCGGTATACGATGCCTTTAGCTCATGAAGTAGCCTCTCAAAATGAAACAATGCCCATTAGAAGTCTTCGATAATGGTGATGTCCATGCCCCATTGTGCTCAAAATTTGAGTCGTCCTTTTTCGGGTTTTCAACTCAGATTCACCTTTGGTCAAAGCGCCCTTTGTGGGTTTTCGCCTTGGCCTCTCCTTTTTTCTTTTTCCTATTTTGACTTTGATTTTTTTGATTTTTTGATTTTTTGAATTCATGAGATTAGGCAAGTTCTGGTCATGCTTTTCGACCAGAATCAATGTTATTCTAAAGTCTTCCACATAAGATCTTCCACTTTCATCTTGTATGTGAGAAACCTTCTTTGGTACCAGATTTCTTTCATAGAGCCCTTTTGGGACGCAACTACGACAGAAAAATTTGGATCTCTATCTTTAATCAGGATAAAATCCAACAACATCTTGAAGGGATGGAAACTCAACTTCAAATGGGTAAAGCTATGCTGATTCAACGAGAGAGGCATTGCCCCGGCAAAGAATTGCATCGTTCACACTGTAAATTTCTGACATCGTGCTGTTGTGCAGGTTTTATTATCAAGCTCACAATTTCTAATGATTCACTGAGAGGTAGGATCTGTTTATCCTTTTGTTCTACCATCCTCAACAAGTTTGGAGATAAGCTACGCTCTGTGTCAACTTCAAAGTCGTGAGATCCCTCTAAACACATGTCTCGCTCAAAAGGAGATTCTAAGTCTGTAGCAGTGTCATTCATGTCGTTGATAACCAGGGACCTATTGTAGGTACAAAATAATATATAAAGAATGTATGAATTTAAGAATAATTATCTGCACAGTATGATTATGAATGAATGAAAGAATGATTTGGATGGAAGAATAAGAGAATAATCAATGAAAAAATATTAGTTCAAAAGATCGCAAAGATGCATTCCATTAAAATAATGACGTTCAGACATAAGCCTTTTTCACGAAAGACTTCTTGTTGCTCTAGGCTGAAAGCAACAAGTGTGTTTTGAATATTACTCTGAGTAAGCTCTAAATACTACAAAGGTTTCTTTAGAACACTCCCAGGTTTATTAATTGCGTCAATTTAGTCATTAGTTCATCCTGAGACTCCTTCATCTTTTGTGCCATGTCTTTCTGGATCTTTTCCATATGTTCTTTCATTTGCACCTGTAACTGGTCTTGCATCTCTTTTTGCGTTTGCTCCAGTTTCTCTAATCTTTGATCCATTTCTTTGGCTTTGCGACGAGTACCGTAAGGATGTTTGGTTGATTGGTTTTCCAGATTAGCTGAAATAATTTTACATAATTAGGGTCACTTCGTGAAAATCTAATGCATATGATGCAATGTAATGCAGATGCATGAAATGAATGCCTAAAGAGACGTTGATTCTGATTCAATTACATTTAGGAAACTTTCCTAGAAAGCAAATTCCCTTACATAAAACGGATACATGTACGACCTTACCCTCATATTCCAAGAAACAACATCGATTTTTTCTTCATCTGCATGTTTGAGGTAATCTCACCAATAGATGCCATTGCTAGCTCATTTTCTTGATCTTGGTCGCGATCCATCATCTGCCCATCTTCATAAGGCTCGTCAGCTTGTTGAAGGCTTTTGGACAATCGTCTCGAATCCCCAGGCCACCAAGTAAGGTCACGAACTCTTCCATCGCCATTCTTGTGTTTCTCAGAATATGTTTGGAAAGTCGTATTATTTTCCACTTTATCAAGGAATTCGTATTCCATGACAAGCTTTCTAATTTAGTAATTGGATTTGAATCCATATCTCTTTCCTAAGATGCAAATGCAATGTAATGCAATCATAATCAAAACACCACAAGAAGGGTTAGTACAAAACATAAGCAAGCACAGAAAACAAAAAGTACCTAATCGGGTAGATACTAGGGGTTTGGAGTGGCTCTACCTAGGTTAAGTTCCTAAGTCTACTATATGAGGGTTGGTTCTAAAGTAAGGGTACCCGAACCAGCAGATTCCTCGATCCTCACCCATTATAGGCTCATACGGACTGAGTTCAGTTCAGGGGAATACATTTCCCTATGGCCATGCGGAGATGAAAATCTCACGAAGACATAGGTACGAATGTATCCCGAAAGCGATTCACTATCCCATGCGGAGGTGAAAACCTCACGAAGGCGTAGCTTCTCACTCCCACTTAAAAGGGTATGACCAACGGTCATGCAATGCAATGTGCAAAAATAAATCTGAACTTAAACACAGCAATTATGAATCACAATGACGAAGATCATAATAAAGATAAATAAAAATACAATGAGAGGATCGTATATTTAAACTAGGTTTTTGATTTTTGACAAAAAGACAAAAAGTAATCAACTCATGGCTTGACTCTCGTGTAGAATCCCCAGTGGAGTCGCCAAGCTGTTGACACCATTTTTGGATTAAAAACGGGGTCGACTTGGGTTTTGAAAATGAAAACTAAAAACGGGAGTCGCCACCAATCTTTTTTGTGAGGTGTGATCGGGTCACCTCGAAAAGTAGTTGTTTTTAATAACCGATTTAATTTTTATCAAAACAATGATTTTGGTCTACGAAATTAAAAAAAAAACGGGTTCGGGAGTCGGTTACGCACGAGGAAGGATTAGCACCCTCGATACGCCCAAAATTGGTACCTTAGTTGATTACTTAATGTCTTAATGTCGAAAATTGAAAAACTTAGAAGAATTTAAAAAATACGATCCTTGTATTAAAACTTTGGAAATTTTTAGGAAAATGGGCATATTTCACATTATTCGAGAAAGAGGATCATATCCAGTAAGTTAGAATACAATGTCTCAAATTCCCAATACGTGAATGAATGCCAGAATTTTACTTATTTAAAAGATATTTTATTATCTCGGGTTTAGGAAAGGGATCATGCCCAGTAAGTTAGGACACGATCTTTTCTTAATTCCCGAGATCGTTTCAAAACTTGAGTTTGAAAAGATTAGTGTATTTAGATTTATTGTGGAAATCGAAACCCAGTAAGTTAGGGTACGATCCTCTCGAATCTAAACACAAAATATCATTTTTTAAAACAAATTTTATTATCGAGTGAAATAAAAACATGAAGTCGTAGTAAAAATGTGAAAGCAAATTACATTGTTATACATGACAAAATCATAATGAATACAAAAGTGTAAAAATGATACGAGTAATAGCAACAATATAAAATAAATAAAAATCAAGCCTACAATCATATAAAATAACAATATATATAAACAAATAAATTAAAACATTCATTCAAAATAATAACGAAAATAAAATAAATAAGTAACAAATACAATTAAATATAAAATATATATATAGACATAAACTAAAATATGTATATATAAATTAACAAAATATATAAAGTATATTTAAATATATAAAAGAAAAAATAAATATGTATGTATTTATGAAAATGAAAATATATATATAGATATGTATATAAGTTGTAAAAAATATATAAAAATATATAAGTATATATACATATATGTTACAAAAATAATGTATATATATCATAAAAATATATACACATATATATACATATACCGAAATTTTAATAAAATAAATATAAATAAGTAGGTAATAATAATAATAATAATAATAATAATAATAATAATAATAATAATAATAATAATAATAATAGGACTAAATCAAAACTGAAACGAAATCTCAGGGCTGAAATCAAAAATAAAATAGGGTAAGGGATCAAAATGTGAGGCGCGCGAAAAATAGAAGGGCCAATTAGGAAATTATTCCTATTAATTGAACGGCGCCGTTCTGCCAAGACCCAGGCGCATGGTTCCTGGACCAAATTGAAACAGATGCAAAAATTTGTGGTCAAAATTGCGAATGTGAGAAAACTTCCTTGAAAGCGCTTCAAAATTGGAGGGACTAAATGCACAAATATCCCCCTTTTAGAAAACGCGCGGATCTTCCCCTCGGGTCGGGTCACCGCGCGGGTCAAGGGAGCCTTAAACGGCGCCGTCTTGAAATTCCTATAAAAGCCAATTTTTTTTCTGCTATCTCATTTCTTAAAAAAAATAAGAAAAAAAACAAAAGGGTCTTCCCCTTTCTCTGCTAGGGTTCCAAACTTAGAACCCCGCCGCCGTCTGCCGCATCTCCATCGCAGCGCCACCAAGGACGGTGGCCGGAGTCATGCGAGAAAAAGGGGGTTTTAACCCTCATCGTGTGGCATCCTTGAGATCTCAGATCTCTCAACCCGCGGGAAAGAGGGAAACCCACAATCCCTCTCGGACCCGAATCGGCGACGGATGAGAAGCCTTCCGACGGCGCAACCATGGTGGTTCCCGGTGAGTCCCCTTTCCCTTTTATTTTCTATTTAATGTACGAAATAAAGAAAATAAAATAAATAAATAAGAAATGCAAATCTGATATCAAAGCCTTGAATCTGTTTTTTTTGTTGTTTTATTTATATGAAAATGTTACAAAAGAAAAGAAAAAGCCCCCCGATTCAGTGATCAAGCTTTTCCCCCCCCATTTTACAAAATAGTTTCGGTGGCTTAATATAGCCTTCCACAATTTTCTCCTATTTTTTTTGTTTTCTGTCTTTTCTTCTTTGTTTTTGCAGGTGCAAGTGGCATGGGAGCGGCGGAGCAGGTGGAGCAAGTGAGCGGTGATGGGACGGTGGCAGAAAGCAGGTGAACGGCGGAGTTGGTGGCGGTGGCAGAGGGTAGGTGATGGGGTATTGTAATTGGGTCTGCTGGTATGGGTTCTTTTGTTAGTGGGCCGGGCAGAAATTGGGTAAGTTAATTGGTTTTGTGTTTTGTTTTTTTTTTGCTTGGGCTAGAGGTTAATTGGGCCCGGGCATGAAAATTGGGCTTGTACAATCATAAAGATTTTAAAATTTAGATAATATATATTTTATAAATCAACAAAGCATTTTTAGTTATTTTACTTGTGCATCATTATTTTTGCTATTCTTTCATTGATTTACGTATAGCAGAATGTATATATCTGAGTATAAGTTCTGACGTTTTAATAATTCACATTATCTTGCATATATTTCTTTTAACAAAGTTTGACCTTATCTATAAACATACAATGTGTCTACACCTATTTGAGATGTTATTGAGTTTGAAAAATAATGAGATGGACTTAAGATAATAAGACCTACAAAAATTAAGTGAGATATGAGAACCTCAAAACTTGTGCCCTGATACGCATTTTTAGTTGAACTCGAAAGAAGAAGATTTACAAGAATAAATAAACCATGGGAGTGCCGGATCTTGTTCTTCAAAACACTCTTAGAGGTTCAAGTTTGAGAGATAAGGGCTGAAAGAGACTAAAAGTGATGATCAATGAGAATGAATCTTTGCGAGATAGTTATCTTCATTTGTAGCCAAACCCATCCTTCATCCTTTTTTCTGTTATTCCCAAGTTGTTGCCTTGTATGAAAGTGCATGATCTTCATCTGATTGGTTGAGATGCCCTTGTTTGATTGGGGTCATGTCTAAACACTCTATGTTTGTTGGCTTTGTCTTCAGCCTATTTTAGATACTTGTCAATTCATGATGCTCGTCTTGTAGTTGAGGGTGGGCTCTTTGGACTACTTGATACAAATGTTACCAAAAGCTAAAGCCAAAAATTTTAGTTGAAGTTATGCTATTAATCATTCTACAATGCTTTATTTTATTGATTAATTCTAGTTTTTGTATTTTTTCTTAATTGAATAGTTTTAATTGATTAGTTTGATTCGTGTTTTTACTAACATGGATGGTTAAAGTAAAGAGGAAAAAGATTTTCTGGTGAAAGAGATAATCTCGTGGAGTGTTTGGAGAGTAAAGAAGGTTTTTGGATATGTATATAAGGGGAGTTTTTTGGGTTGGATTCCAGATAACCAGAACGGGTCGGACTTCAGGTCGAGTTATGATATATTTTGTTATAATTATAAAGAGGGTTTTTGGATATGTATATAAGAGGAGTTTTTGGATTGAATTCCAGGTCACCAGAGTAGGTTAGACTTCGGGTCGAGTTATGATATATTTTATTATAATTCTATAAAATCTCTATACTTTTAAAATTTTAAAATTTCAATCATTACCAAAACAACATCAGTTAAATTCTACTGGTAGTCTTTTACTATTTGTAAAGTTATAGATTTAATCTATATTTTTTAATTTAAATATCTTTAGTCTCGATATTTTTCGAATTTTAAAAATTTAATCTTAATGCAAATAATCATTTTTGTCAGTAATACATGAAAATAACAAGTTGACGTAAAACTTAAAAATAATAGAACTTAATAAATTTAACAACTATACTTTGACCAAGATCATAATTTTTTTTAAAAATTTTTCAAAAGGGTCCCTCACTCTTAACAATGCCCCTTTATTATAACCAATCTGTTATTAAATTAAAAAGTAAATATATATTTATTGGGGTTGGGGGGAATCCTGCCCCGAGGCCAAATAGGTAGATTGGTCCCAAATCCTTTGATAATCGTAAATCAAAGATTGGTCCCCATTTCCTCGTTCAAACTATAAGGGCTGATTTTTAATGATTTTTTTACAGCAAAGCTCAATTATCCATGCTAATGCTAAAATTTATGTGCAATTAAATGTTGCCAACACAACAAGATTGTCTTGAATAAAAGTGAAAGTAATGTAAACTTGTTGATGGGGTTTTGTTTTTATTGGTTCTCAGGGCAAAAAAATTTTAAAAAAAAATTGATGAAATTTATAAAAGTAGACAAAGCTTTTTTTTTTTTTTAATTTTTTTTCTTTTTCAATTTAGAAATCCTACAGCTGAGTCTTTGAAAAGTTGAATTACTGAGGCTGATGGGAGGTCAGCATCAAAAGTCCCATCCTCATTTCCTCCCACTAAGGCAGGCACCATTCAAAAGCAGTCATCATTTTACTAATAATTTTTAGTAAAATTAGTGAAAAAGGCCATATTTTAAAAAAGAATTAGTGATTAAACCGTTTTTACACGATTTAGGAAAATAAGTCGTATTTGGAGTAAGAAGTTGACATGATAAACGAGTTTTTGAAAACACTTTATAATGCTTGATTTTTTTTATTGGTTAAATACTTGCATTTTATAGTTTTTGGTCTTCTGTTCAAATCCTCTCCTATATTTAAATGATTTTTTTTCTAATAAATATTGCTTAAGCTCTTTTTTTAATTAATATTTTTAATTAACAAACATATTTTTAAGTTTTTTATTTTATTTTTTAACTAATAATTTCTTTATTTATATAGATAAAATAATAAATATGTTATTATCAACTTTTTTACCTACATAATACAAAAATAAAAAATAAATACAAAAATGATATGCCATCCACATTATTTACGAAAATGGTAAGTTGTGGGTGGTGAAGGGTGGTGGAGAAGCGACACCACCATTGTTTTTTTCAGCCTAATCATTAGCCTACTAGTAAAAAAATTTAAAATTTGAGGGTCCGGGACAAGCGGCATTAGTTTATACGGGTATTTGTATTTCATACCTCCAAAATATATCAAAAAAATTAATTGATGTATTAAAAAATAAAATATATTTAACATAATGATATATATATAAATATTTTCATTATATAATTATATAATTATTATTTTGTATATATAAATAAAGAAGTTATTAATTAAAAATATGATGTTTATTAATTAAAAACATTAATTAAAAAATTCGATACTATTTTTTTTATGAGCGCACAATAGAATTTCTGTAATATAATAATAATAATAATAATAATTCCCATAATTGGCTTGGTGGCTAAGTGCTGTTCATTAGTAAAATCTACTCGGGTTTAAACTTTTAGGGAGTTAGTGGTAGGCCTTTATTTGAGTAGTTCCCTTTCGATGTAATGTGTGTGGTGTGGGTATGTACCTATCGTGTATGTGAATTACTAATTCTTAAGAGCATCAGTAACAATACTATCGAACTTAAAGTAGAAAATTTAAATCCTAAATATTAGTATGTTAGAGGGACTAAAACTATGATTAGATATGATAAAGTTTTATGAAAATTTGTTTTAACTAGGGATGGCAAATCGGGTTGGGGATTTGAATATCCACGGATACCCGATCCGAATTAAGTGAATTCGGATATTACAAATAAAATACTATCTGCTACAGGTTCAGAGCGAATACAAATTTAACCTCTCAAATATCCATTAATCGAATTTGCATTCAATATTCGAATAATTGGTATAAATATCCAACTCTGGAATCCGCCTCTGCTTACCATGCTGATCCGGATGTAAATATCTGGCATAAGATTGAAAATGTTAAATTTAAATTTTTTGTAAATTTAAATAGCTGGCAAATTTTACTATTTAATTCAAATGCGAATTTAGATAATAAAAATTAAATATTTTACGAAATTAAATTTAAAGATAAATTTACAGATTTACATTCGGATAATCTAAAATTTACAGATATTTGATCCTACTATCCTTAGTTTCAACATTTTTTTAAAGCAAATTTAGGTAAAAAGATAATTAAAGCTACAGATAGGGAAATAGTTGAAGATAATTAGATATGAACGCAACACTGTCATTTGTCAATTCTTGTGTTTCTTTTTTTTTTTTTTCCATCATGTCAATTATTTGTCTTTTTACACCTAATAATATTGTCTTTAAGGGAAGAGATAATGTTTGGGTTTGTAGTTACGCCACTTAAAAATGTTGCTTCTAAGGTTCTGATTCGAGTTTTTTTATTAAAATTGTAATGTGTCTTTCTATCGCACTCAACTTTTATTGGTTTAGTTCATATACTTTAATTTGGTCATTTTTAATTATTATACTTTTTAAATTTTGAAAATTCAATCTTGACCAGATGTTAGTGGTTAAATTTATTAAATTTTGTTTATTTTCAAAATCTTATGCGACAAATCTATTATCAGATGTGTAATTTTATGTTAGCTTGCTATTTCCATATACTCCTTACAAAAAAAAAGTTGGTTAGTGGATTTAATGATTATCGTTTGCATCAAGACTAAAATTTCAAAATTCAAAAAGTACCAAGACTAAAAAAGATCAAATTGAAAAACATGGATTAAATCTATAACTTTATGCATGGTGCAAGATTAATAATAAAATTTTATCAAACGCATTTAATTGGTATCAATTGGGTTAAAATTAAAATTTTAAAATTCAAAGAGTAAAAGTACTAAAACTAATATCAACAACAGACCTAAAAAGGAGTATAACCGACATTTGGGAAAATGTACAGCAGCAGTTGCTGAGCTGTGGGGAATTTTGGATGGGCTTCTGCTCCTTCAGAAACAAGGATATGCTGAGGTCATTATTCAGTCCGATAGCCTTGAAAAATGTTCTTTCTCTTCGTGACAGCAAGTCTGATGGTCCAATGAGCTCCCTGATAAGGAGGATTCACCAAATCCTAGCCTATGAAGAGAAGTGGTCCTTAAATTATAACCCAAGAGAGTCTAATCAAGTAGCAGATACTTTGGCTAAAATGGCCTTAAGGAAGAGCGAGACTTTGCAGATTTTTGAAGAACCCCCGCTGGAAATACAAGTGCTTTTGAAGGATGAATCTTGTTTTGTTAATATGACTAGGAGTTATTCCTGTTAGTTCTTTGTTCTATTTACCAAAAAAAAAAAATAACAGACCTAAAAATAAATTGGAATTCATGAAAGTAAACAAACTTTTCCAAATGAACATTTTAAGATGGCCATGCTAGGCTTCAATGCTACATTGCTGTGAAAAACAATGATATCAATGGGGTATTGGAGTAATGGGTCTTTACTCCCTCTATTTTGTTGAAATTTGGGATTTAATCCTTTGATTTGGCAGGATTTGGTCTTATACTTTTATAATCTATTAGTATATCCAAATTGGTAATACCAATAGCTTTGTTATTAAAGTGATAATGTGATTTTTTAAAAATACAGGACATGTGAATTTATTATTGATTGAATATGGTTGATTGGATTTTCACATGTCTTTGATTCTGTAATTGAATAGTCGTAAAACAAAATTCATATAACCACTTTGATTGTACAACTAATAGAGTTATTAATTTAGACTTACTAATAACATTATAAAAGTCGAATTAAAGTAGAATGTACAGGATAATTGTATTTGTTTTGTAAGCCAAATTGGCTAGAACGGTGTAATGTACCAGCTCTTTGCTGCTTTTCATTTGGACAAACAAAACCATTTGCTTATACAGAAACAAAGAAAAAACTGCAATCTCTTCCGAACTCGAAAATCTCGGTGTCGTTTTCAACATTTCGGAAGATCGATCGGAGGTGGAAGAAGTGACTGGTTAGGACCTCTTCCATTGTCCACCAAGAATGCCATCTTAAGCCCCCATGTTGTATGCACTTCCAAATGGCAATGCAAGAACCAAACTCCTGAACAATTTCCACAAATAAGATTGATGGACAATGTATAGGAAAGAAGTTTATTAATGTAATTAGACTTTAGATTTTGTGAATTGAGTGGATTGGGTCGGTTTGAGTTAGATCAATCTGGTTGAGTTAATTCAGTTAATTTTTAAAAATTTAATTCATTTCATTTCAAGCTAATTTTAAGTTCAAGTTTGAGTTCATGCTGTTTTGGGTTCAGATCATTCGGGATTGAGGCTTAAATTTTTCAAAACTGGTCATTATAGGTTTGGGTCATTTGAGTTTTGTTCACCTTTGATTTGAGTAATTTTGGGTTATTTTCAATTTTGGTTAGTTGAGTTCAACTCATTTGGGATTTGAGTTTAGGACAAACAAGGATAGGTTGGGGGTTCAAATTATTGACTTTTCATGCTTAAATCAAGTTAGGTTGAGTTGGAATTCAAATTGGACATGGTTTAGAACAAAATTCATGACTCTAAATATGATGTAGTGTTAATATAACTTGTAGTTTTTGAATTTCGCAATTAGATTCATTTTAATACATGTGTTTTTTTTGTCTACTTTGGTACTTGAACTTAACCATTAAGCCCGTTTTGGTCCTTAAACTAGGTAAACGTACAAATTTAATATTGTGACACTCTAAAATTGTGCTAGACATAAAAAAAATTAAGTGATGATATCAACAAAATTTAAAAGAATCTAAGTTCAAAGATCGAAATGGATTCGGATATCAAATTCAAGCATAAAAATGGAAAAAAAATTACATGTATGAACTTAATTACCAAGTTGAACGCTCAAAGTTATATTAACCCTTAATGTATTATAAAAGTGTTAATATACCTGGATTATCAGCACGGAATCTAATAGCAACCCATCCACCAGATGGTACCCCAATAGTGTTCCTCTCAATCGGATCCACAAGATTAAATTTCATCGGATCGGTCATCGGATTATAGTTTCCAGGTCCCCTCCCAACGGCGTAGAAACTAAATCCATGCAAGTGAATTGGGTGATTCTCAGGTGCTACAATCCCAGTACCTTGCAAAACAAGTTGCACGTTAGCATTATAAGCCAACCTAAAAACCTTTGTCCCATTCATCGTCTGTAGATTCGACGGTGGAGTCCCGGTGTAGTTAAAAACATACGGCGGGTTCGCCGGAAAATCCGTCGTGAAAACCCCATTGATATTGAAGTAATGTGCTTGAAGCAATGCCGTAGTAGGCAATGTGAATGTCAAGTTGTTAATTGAAGCCACCACACGGCTACCATTACCGGGTTTGCATGTAGGACAAGGGTTCAACCCTAGTCCAACGGTGAAATAAAGGTTGTAATCAACGGTTCGAGGTACCCAGGCCGGGTATTGTTTCGAATTGAGGGAACGGAGTGAGTTTACGAAATTTGTGGCGACCGTCGTGGCGTTTTCCAGCGGTGGGGTAGTGAGAATTGTGGGGGTGTTTGTGAGTGTTCCGATGTAGTTTAAGGTGGCTGTTGCGGTTATATTATCTACAGCAATGGGAGCGTCCATGAAAGGGGACACGGTGACCAAGTAGTTGCCTTGTTTTTGATCGGCGAAGAGAAGGACGTTGGTGGTTTGGCCCGGAGAGATTAGCACAGTGTCGGTTTTGAAGGGTTTAACGTATGTGGCGTCGACTTCGACGATGGTGACATGGTGGCCGGCGATCTTGAAGAAGAGCTCTTCGTTAAGAGCAGCATTGATTAAACGTAGTAGATACGTCTTCCCCTTTTCAACGTGCAACGTGAAACCACCTGCATGCAAATTATTATATCATGTTAGTTTAAAAAATGGGCAGTGAATTACTTTTTTCTCTTAAAATTTTTTAAATAGTTAACATGTGGCATGTCAACTCATGATAATATACAATATTATAAATGTAATTATTTTTTAATTTAACGTACAATAATTATTTTACATGTATTTTTAGTTGAATTTTTAGTTGAAAGAGTAAAATAAAATCCAACTACTAATAGCTATATGTTTGATCATATGACAATTAACATATGATTTGAATTGAACAAACAACTTTGATCTTGACTTTATGGCAATCTTAATTTATTGTGCCATTGACTTTGATTCTTTTATTATTTATAAATTTATTATTGTTTAAATTAATTAATTAAATTTTCAGATGACCCGAATTACATGATATGGAAATATACTAATAACATTATTAAAAAATAAAGATATCAAATTATATGTAATTAAGAGCGGAAGGGAAATAATACCCTGTGAAGGACAATTGGAGACTGGTCCTGGCAAGCCATTAATGGTGTGAGCATCCGAGACATTAGGAGCCAAACCAGATTTGATTGCTTCGTTGATAACATCTTCAGTGTCGGATTTCCACCACTCAGCCAACACCACAACCACTTCCTTGTCGGGTTTCGGGAACGGATAAGGCACACAACACTTCGGCAAGATAACAATGGCGCCGTGGACGGTGGATCTTAGCCAGAGAATATGCGCATGCCATAGCAATGTGCCTCTTTGGCCTGTAATGGTGAAATTATATATATAGCTTTGCCCTGTCGTGATTGGACACTGTGTAATATATGCTGGCCCATCTGCCCAACCTGTTCGAAGTTGCCTGATACCATGCCTGAAAAACTCAATGAAAAAAGCTTTCTCAGTGTTGAATGGTGATTTTAAAGGGTCAAATTTTGGTTTTGGTCACTCTATTATGTTCAAATTGAAGATTTAGTCACTATTATTTGGCATAATTTTTTATTTCTTTACGTTTATAACGTCATTAGTTAGTTCAAATAATTCATACCATTAATTTGTGAATTTTCCTTTAAAACACCTATACAAACTCATAATGCTAACATGATTTCTTTGTTCTTCTTGGAATTTAGGAAAAATTCTAAAATTTTAATTGAAATAGTTAACGGTATTAATTATTTGGAGAAACTAATAAAAATTTTAAAAATAGATAGACTAAATTGTTTAAAAATAAAGTATAGGGGTTAATTTAACCTAATTGAGTCCTCAAAATATCAATATCATTTCAATCAAATTTTTCTATCAGCTGAGCTGCTATCGACTTAGGTGTTAAATGTTAGCTCGGATCTAGTATGGAGTATATGTAAAGCACGTGTTTTAAATATGATTCACATCATATTCAAGTTAACATTTAATGCTCAAGTTAATAGTTAGGTTGACAAAAAATACTTGATTTATACAATACCAATATTTTGAAATTTCAATTAGAACTTAGAATCTTAACCCTAATGTATACGGACTAAATTTCACAATTGAGCATAATAGAGAGGGATTAAAATGATAATTTAACCGATTCAAAGCAGATTAAAAATAAATAATAAAAAAAGGAAATTTTTAGGGTTCTCACCAGTGAATGGTGACATTGTAATTGACATGGTTAACGACATTGATAAGCACTGTATCATCTTCCACAGCGTACAACGTTGGACCTGGGAACATACCATTGACTGTAACAATGGGTTTTGTCGAACATAACATAGTTGCATTCTTCATTACCACCTTAATTTGCCAAGTTTACCAACAAAACACAACACACAATAGTACTGAGTAACATGTTTTAGTTAATTCCTAACCAATTAAAAACATCTAACAATTAAAACAAATGGAGTGATAGACACTTACATCGAACTTGTATTGTCGAACAGCACTGTCGATAAGAACAGGAAAGTGGATTATTGCATCAATAACTAAAATTCGAATGGTTGAAGACTCCATTTTTCTTTTTCTTTTGTTATTGTTTGATTTTTTCACATGGTTTTTCCCTTGGCTTTGTTGCGGTTCTGTATGAACTCTAACATTGCACCATTTTAAAGCGACCTATTGGTGTTGGATATTTCTAATTAAAATTTGGATTATCATATGTTTAAATTATCGAATATTAGACTCGTAAAATGAGTATGGGTTCAATCTAGCTTAACTTGAAAATTATTAATATACACTAAATTATTTTACACTTGTGACAAAAAAAATCTATACATGTATTTACAAAATTTTAAATTACCAGCTAGTTTAAGTAGATTCAAACCAATAATACCAACAATTGTTGGTTGCAATGGTAAGACACATTCTGCTTGTAGGGAAGAATTAGGTTTGAACCTTGAAAACGACATTATTAGTAGGGGCAGCAACGAGCCTCAAATATGGACTTTAAAACGGATATTAAAAATACCAAAAAAAAGAAAAGAAGAATCAAACAAGTAAAAAACACAAATGGACAAAGAATTAGACAAAACCAGCACAGGGTAACTACGCATTGTGAAATTGGAGACCCACACATAGTGAGAGTCGAATTTAGGTCATCAACTGACACCTAAATGATACGGATTCAAACATTATCATCTTGTGATGATAAAAAAATGATTCAATACGAGTCGAAAAGATACATGAATTTACCTTTTGAAAATACGGGCAAGTTTAGAAAGACAATAAAACCGTTTACTTCATGCTAATAACCATGAGATTTGAATTCCAAAAAAAAATCACAACATCTGAATTTTGGCTCTTAATTTAGTTGGCATCGTTCTTGTTACAATAACAAGGAAAATGTAGATTTGAGCGTCTTCCAATTTTAAAGTTTGGGGAGAGTTATGAATAATACAAACTTAGAAATAGATTTATTACTGCTTAAACATATGATTTCTTCTTTGTTAGGTGGATGAATGTATCCTCTAGAAACAAGAAAGATGGAGAAAAAACAAGGTTTATTCCCATTATTTCTTGCATTTCACATAAAAGTTGTTTTTTAGGGACCAAATCATAATTGGAAGTTTAAGTTCTTAAACCTCTCAATGCCATTTCCAGATAAATTACAAGCATTTAACTCAGAAAATTGGTTGGTTGGAATTTATCGTCAGTAAATTCATCTTTAGGCCCACCTTTAAGCATTGAATTCCAAGCCAGCTACTGTGTGATTATTTCATCCCAGGCTTTTTCTTTTTTTACCTAAGAAAATTGAAATAAAAATTTTTGTGCCGAGACATCCAGATAAAATTTTAAAAAAATTATTTTAAATTAATTAAATTATTAATTTTTAGAGGGATTAAGAATGTATTTCTTTATTTAATGTTATTTGTGAGAATATTTTATAAGTCAAATTATGTTCTCCGTCTTTGTACTTAAAATCCAATTTAAAATTTTTAGTCCAATTATTGACATTCTTGTTGTTTTCTGTAGAAAATTGCTTATTATAAAGTATGATTTGTTTTTGAAGTTGGTGTAATTGCATAGATGTACTTATGACAAATTTTGACATAAAATATTCACTTTGTCAATTTATTGAGTTTATACAATCGCACGGGTGTATTGATAATAAACTTTAAATCGAAAAATACTAACTATTTTAATGATTGAATTGAAATTTTAAATCGAAAAAAAAATTAAATACAAAAACTAAATCTGATTGTTTTAACATTATCAACCAAGATAACAAAAAGGTTGAGAAATGGCTTTCATGATGATCTTCATAAATTGACAACCCTAATAGGCCAACAGTTTAACTATAATCGCTTGTTTGAAAGCCAAGACAAAACCAACTAAGAAACATGCTTTCCCCTCTCCTTAATTTCAAAGTTTTCCAAAGTATATTTGTTTAAATGGGGATGAGATTACTCATTTGAAACCAAATGGCTTATTGAAGTTTAGGGTTAGCTACCAAATTATGATGAACTCCTTTGGAATTGAGTTCAAATCACTTCTAGACTGTCCGTGGTTGGAATTGGACCCTATAGTAAACCGGTTGCTGTTTTTTGTCTAACATTTTGCGATTTTTGGTAATTATATTGGATTTTGGTTAAATTTGGAATTGAGTTGAGTCGGACCTTTAAATGAGAGACAAGTTCTCTTAGCTTTATATTTTTCATCCACAATATTTGAATCAAAGATACCGTTTAAGGATATTGAACTCTTTACTACTCGACCCAATAAACATTGCTAAACTAAATTCTCATTTTGGTTGGAAGCTTGATTATGCTTTGATTGGGATTATACTTTATGGCATCTATTATGAAAAAAAAAAGTTGTTTTGGAAGAATAAATTGGAGTAAATATTTCAATTTTGAGCCGAATACAAAAAATTCAATTGGATCAATTTAATTTAAACTTGATCTAGTTTGAGTTAATCATGAAAATTCAACAATCTAAACCTATTCAACTCAAACCTTAATTAACCTAAACCCAAGTTTGACTTAAACCAGTAATAATTCTAATCTGAATGACTCATACGTAAAATAATTCAAATAAGTAACTAGAAGTGATCTGAGCTTGAAGTGACCAAATGACCCAAAATTATTCGAACCCGCAATGATCAAACTCAAAGCACCCAAAATAATCTGAATCTGTAATGGTCAAACTCAAAAATTTTAAAACCCAAATTGATCTATTCCTAATTGATCCAATTCGAAACCAACTTGATTTGTCTAATGAACAACTCTAAGTTAAAAAAATAAATGTATTTAATACATTGGTGTATATATATTTATAACTAACAATCATTATATGACAACAATGAAATAAAATATTAAAAAAGAAATAAAAATCTTGAAATCTTGATTCGTATAAAATGATAGTTAAAATTCTTGTGAGACACCCATTTAATACAGATTCAAACCGTGATATATCATCTTCACCCAATATTATTTGAAAATTGTAAATAGAAATAAACAAATTCTTTAATAAATCACATATTTGATTCCTATCTATATAAACCCTAAATTAAATTGATGTGAATTAAACATATGTATACAAAAACTCTAGTGGAAAATGGAGATAGATTTATTGCTTGGGGTTGTATATATGGGCTTTATTGGGATCAAATTTTGGACCATTCTCTGACCAAAATTTCTTTTTTTAGACCATTCTAAGGGACTGAAACAGAAGCCTACCCTCTATTTTTCTATAGCCTAAGCAAAATAAAGAAAGGTGTTAAATTTCAACTTTTTATAGCAATGCATGGCTTGTTTTTTTAAATCCATTTATCTGTTCATGTTTTTTTTTAATAGAAGAAAATTTGTATTATTTTTATTTTTTATAATTATATTTAAAGTATATTGTATAAATTTTGATATATTAATAAATTATTTTATATAAAATTTGATAAAATAAAATTATAGACTATTTTTTATAATATTTTCATTATATATATTATTTTAAAAAAATAAGAGCGTGGGATATTAAATAAAAATTTAAACATAAATAATTTATCGTTATGCGTATTAGTGTAAGCAAATAATTTATCGTTATGTGTATTAGTGTAAGCTACCATCTAACATTAAATTTAATATAAAGATGGTGTTTGATTTGGGTACAAATAGAGAATTGAGTAATCAAATCCTCTAATTGTAGTGTTTGGTGAATGGAGGTTTACAAGAGCTTGTTAAGCTAAAACCTCCAAAATAAAAAACGTTGGAACGGATAATTTTTTTCGCAACTGATTGAGAATGAGATACATAGAATGACATATTTGACCATGCTTGCTAAAAATTATTCTCTTTGCCACATGCTCTCAAACCTAAAAGGGGCGTCAAAATATCAACAGCTTCCATTCTAAAAAAAATCACTGATTAATTTATGTACTCTTAATATATTTCCAAGTTAAGAAATTTGCAAATAAGGAATTTAAGAAATTTGTTTATTTAAAATTTTAAAAATATTCACTAATTAATTTCTATAATGGATATTTTAATTCGTTGATAATAGTGTTTCATTTCAATAATTTCATTCAATAAAAACTAAAGTATTATAAACAAGTAAATATTTTTAAATAAAATGTGCATTTAATAGTTAATATAATCAATTGTCAAACACCAAACAGGACCAAAGTGATTATTATAAAGTTATATTAACTCATCTTAAAGATCGCCATAAACATTAAAATGCACTTGCTAGCAAAATCTTATTGTTGTTAGAATCAAACGGATTTATCGCTCAAATCAACTAGACTAAAAATTGATCAGTACATCAATCTGAATAAAAGGGTTGGACCAATTAAACTAAAAATTGATTAAACGAAATTTTATAATTTTATAATATATATTTTAAATAATTTATTTCATTAAAATTGAATTGACAATCAAACCAATCAAATTGAAAATTAATGTCTTAATTAATTTCACCACCCATCTAATTGTTAAAATGATAATAAGATAAGTCCCAAAAATTCATCAATGGCTGCCACTGACAAAATCAGTGAGTGAAAAGGACTTAAATGTTTCAAATGAAAGCAGCGAAGATCATTTTGTTTTCCTATCAAAATGTGCCCACCAACAAGAAAAAAAATATAACTCAATCTTTTCTAAGTAAATCTGCATTTATTCATGTTTCGAACATTAGACTTATAATTAATATCTTACATCAATCGGACACTGCCCTGTTTCAGTTTCACCAAGCATTTAATGGTGTCTGATCCAACTGTGTGCCCAAAATTGCTAATGTCAATGGCTTATAAGTAATCACTTGCTTCCGGGGTTTCAATTCAGCTCTCAATATGCTTGCTGAACTTTGAACTTTTGATCATTGAATCCTTGGGGTTTTAATTGGATTGTAATGGCAGAAGAAGATATATATATATAAGGAGGACGGAACAAACCGGCCGTCAAACATAAGACCGGGACATGGAAAGCATGTCCTTACATCCTAGGTAATTGTATATGTTACAAATTCTATGTATGTTCCATGGTCTGGTATTTTCAATGATCCCTTTTAAGGTACATTTGATGCGTATGCTTTATATATAGGAAATGAATGCTGTGAGAGATTAGCTTACTATGGGATTAACACGAACCTTGTTAATTATCTAAAATTCCAACTCAATCAACGAAACGTCATGGCCGTTAGTAACGTCACGAATTGGTCGGGAATGTGTTACGTCATGCCTTTAATTGGAGCGTTTTTCGCTGATGCGTATTTGGGACGATACTGGACGATTGCTAGTTTCTCCGTTTTCGTAAGTTTATTTCGGGTTTGGTCAATTTTTTTTAGTCACTAAGTTGTGTAAGTTCATTGCAGGGCATGATTATATTGACAATATCGGCATCAATTCATGGGCTAAAACCGAAATGCGACGAAAACAACATTTGCCATTCGACAGGGTTACAAATTGGAGTGTTTTTTCTAGGACTATACTAAATAGCCCTTGGTACCGGATGAATTAAGCCTTGTGTTTCTTCGTTCGGTGAGGATCAATTTGATGATTCCGATGAAACAGAAAAGAAACAGAAGAGTTCTTTCTTCAATTGGTTCTATTTTTCGATTAATATCGGTGCACTTGTCGCTTCTTCGTTCCTTGTTTGGATACAAACAAACATGGGATGTGGTTGGGGGTTTGGGATTCCAGCCGTTGCCATGGCTATTGCAGTTGCGAGCTTCTTTCGGGTACGAAGTTGTATAGAAACCAAAGACCAGGAGGGAGTCCCCTTACTCGAATCTTCCAGGTTATGGTTGCTTCCGTCGGGAAAGCTCGAGTTGAAGTCCCGAACGACAAGTCTCTTCTACAGTTCGAGGAAGCCGAAAACTCAATCATACGAAGCAATTAAGGTACGAAATTTTGATGATTTTTAATAATTTTTAAAATTTAAAAGGACTTAATTAATTTTTTTTAAAAAAATTGGTTACTAATGCCGTTTTGACCTTTTAGCTTTATTAGGTTGAGAGCTAAATTTATTTTTATACCTTATACATAAACACCAAATTTTGAAGGAGTTGCTTTGCTTACTCATGTACGGTACAAAAGTTAATTTGTCCGAGGACTAAAATGCAATCTAATGTATAGTACAGAAAATTTTGTGATACTTTTACCACGTAATGTTATAATTGTGTACTAATTGATTTCATTAATGTATGTACCATTATAGCTTCTTTGACAAGGCAGCTGTGGTAACTTCAAATGATCAAATCTAAGGATCCATTAATCCATGGAAGCTTTGCACAATAGCCCAAATTGAAGAACTTAAATCCATAATAAGGTTACTTCCCATATGGGCAACAGGTATTATATTTTCAGCTGTATATAGTCAAATGGGCACATTGTTTGTACTACAAGGCAACACAATGTAGCTTCACATGAGCCCATCATTCGAGATCCCTTTGGCTTCACTATTTCTCTTCGAGACGATCAATGTTATCTTCTGGGTTCTAGTTTATGAACGTTTCATCGTTCTCTTATCATGAAAATTAACCGGTCATAAAAATGGGTTCACCCAACTCCAACGCATGGCAATCGACCTTGTCATTTATATCTTCGCCATGCTATCTACTGTCACATTGGAACTTGTTCGACTCCGTAAAGTAAAAGAACATAACTACTACAAACTTATACATATCCCGATGTCGATCTTTTGGCAAGTTCCACAATACTTCATTATAGGATGTGCTGAAGATTTTACCTTTATTGGACAATTGGAATTCGTCTATGAACAAGCACCAGACGCTATTAGGAGCTTATGTTCTGCTCTTTCACTTGCAACAGCTGCTTTAGGGAATGATTTGAGCCCATTTCTTGTGAATATAGTGGCTGATTTTAGCACTAGGGATGGTGATTATGGGTGGATACCAGATAATTTGAATTATGGTCATCCTCACTATTTCTTTTGGCTTTTGGCAGTGTTGAGTGTGCTTAATTTGGGAGTTTATCTTATGGTTGCTAGATGGTATACTTTTAAGAAGGCACCTATATGAAATTGATGATCAATTGGGCAGTTTGGGTTGGTTTCGAAGTTAATCTGGATTGAATCGGTTTACCTTTCAATTATTTTGCGAGTTTGTATTATTTTGGGTTTGAATTTTTTAATCGAATTTTCAGGCTCAAGTCATTTCATTTTTTTTTCCATTGTGATTTTGATTTGATATTGAAGTGTAGATAATTTTGAGTTAGGCTGGTTCATGTTACTGACTTCTTATGATAAAAGCAAATTATATCTGATTCAAATATGAATTAATCAAGTAGATCTTACCATATCAATCTTATTAATTTCATTTAATTCCTTAACGTTTTTAATTACAGTTAAAAATAATAGATTTAAAGAACTAAGTTGTGGAATATTGGTTTATTTTCTTGAAGAATAACTTTAAAATCTTCAAAATAATTTTTTAAATTTAAAATATTTATAGAAATTTTAAAAATTATATTTAAAAAAATATAAAATTTTCAAAAAAAATCTAAAAAACATATAAAGAATGTTAAAAAATTAAAAGTTTTCTGAAATAATAATTTTGAGACATAAATAAGTTAATTAATGATTCAAATTTATCGTACTTTATTGTAACAAAATTTTAATTTGACATGTTTAACTTTTTTTTAATTTAACTCAAACAACTTCATTCGACTCGAATTTTATTTAACTAGACTTAATTTGAAAAAAAATTCAAAATCGAATTAGGAAGATAAAACATCACTCATCAACTCAATTAACTAAAAAAATTTTCATTTAATTCGATCAAACGCTCACCTCAACTAATTTGCATTCTTGTGCAATGCACAAGTCAGTTATGCATATTAAATTTATAATATTTTTACAATATTAGTTTTTTTGTTTAAAATTACTAATAAATTAAAAAAGTAATATAATTACAAAATATTTTTAAAAATATTTAACTAACTTATAATAAATTATATTATTGTTATTTAATTTTAAAAAAATTTAACATTAAAACAATACAATATTAGATAATAAATTAATATATTATAATTTAAATAATATTATCAATTTTTTATATATTGTTAAATTAATATATTTTAATGTCAAAATGATTAATTATTAACTTTTGTAATTTTATTTATATTTATATTTTGTGTCAATACATAATTCGAATATAAATAAAAAAACCAATAATTCTTCAAACAATGGATAAAGTCCAAAAAAAAAAAACTTAAAGAAACAACCTGATACCCTTTTTAAGGAAGCAAAATGGTAATTTCACACAGCTCTCTTTATATTAATATAGCTCACAAAACTGGATAATGTACACAAAAAATGAGAGGTTCAAACACAGAAACAAAACGCATCCAATTGTAAATAGAAACATACAAAATTAAGCCGCCATTCCATCCCCATATTGGAAAAAAAAATGATGATAGCCCTCAAATCCATTCAAGCTTCCTTTACACACAGTAGTAACCAGGTTTTTTTCCAAACCAGAAGAATTACAACATACACAAAGAACCCCATACTGTGTCTCAGCAAATCGAATGATTCTGAGTCGGATTCCGACCCCGAACCGGAAGGTGACACTCGTAAACAAGACCTGCTTGCTCAAATAGCTATGTTGCAGGCTCAAAAGGTTCGTCTAACGGATTATTTAGACGAAAGATCAGCTTATCTCACACAATTTGCTGAAGAAGCTAATGCTGAGTTTGATAAAGTTGGTGAAGATGCTCTTAAAGGACTTGAAGAAGCTAGTGAAAGGGTAGGGGTTTATATAAAAAAACTGGTTGATATGTAAATCTGCTTGTGAGTGATGTTGTTGTTGTTATTCATTCTGTTGGCAAAAGTACTATTCAGATTGCATTTTGCCCCCTCTACTCAAAAAAATGGGTAAATGAGTCTCTATATGTTAGATAAAAAAACAAACTAGCCCTTCTGTTAAAAATTCTATCCATTTTTTACTGTTAAAAACTGGTCTTTTTGCTCTTTAATTTAATGTACAGAAACTAATTTGCCTATTTTTTTTTAGTAAAAAAGGCAAAATGTAATCTGAATTCTAGTACAGGGGCTTCTATAATACTTTTACCTCATTTTGTTTGTGTTAAGCAGATAATGGAGAACATTGAGAGTCAAATGCAAGCTTTTGAAGAATCACAAGAATTGAACAGGCAAGAGCTTGAGATGAATGAAGATCAATTAGCAGAATTTGAAGGTCAAATGGAGAAAGAAAGGAATGAAGGTTTGTTCTTTAAGAACTTGACAGAGAAAAAGCCTATAGACAAAGCAAAAGCAATGGAGGAAGCTGAGAAAGTTAAGGAGGTTACTAAAGAAAAAGTTGGGTCAAAAGCAAGGAGGAATCTTTACCTTGCTTTAATCACGGTGCTTGCCATTGGGATTGCGGACTCGTTGGTCACTGGATCGGATTGGCGAAAAGTTGCAGTTCTTGGAGCTATTTTAGTTGCTTTGTTTTCCCAGTTTATCTATGAACAGACAGTGTTATCAGAAGAGGAAAAAACAGAAAAGAATGATGAAAACAAGTAAAGGCTCTTCTTATTATATCTAATCTAACAAATGGTGTAGCATGATTGAATAACCCCAAGTAATAACTTAATACTTGGGTTTGATACATCAAGCAATGTTTCTTTTGCATCATCATCAACATTTGATCTTAGTGACATAGCTGCCATCACTAATACCAATGCGAGTTTCAAAATCCGATGCTTATAACAATAAATGTAAATATATATATCCCAAGATGTGAGTGTGGTTTCATGTCATGTCTAAACTCTAAAAAAAGCCATGTATAGGAACTTGACTTTTTAGCCTTAGGTGTTCATGCATCCATACCTCCAATCACTTCAAGAGAATTTTCATTGTAAAAGCCATCCTCTCATGTACGTCCAATAAGTCTTACGAATGACAATGATAGCAATTCTTGATCCCGGAACATGTAAATGAACTTAGGATCTCTTTAATGTACGCAACTCAAAGACTAGTCCTCGGGATTCTTGATCTGGTGAAGAGCGCACCATAGTTTCAACTGCCAAAAGTCCAGAAATGGGAATTTAACTGCAAGTGAATCCTAAATCGAAACAGCCATCTTAAAGCCAGTGGTCAGCACTGCCCTGACTAGGATGTTCCAGGTAATGACAGTTGGGAGGATTCCACGCTCTAAAGCATCATCCAAAAAGCCAATTGCATCTAATATCTTACCACAAGAACAAAGCCCCTTGAGAGTAATGTTATAAGAAATAATATCTGGCTGTAGTCCATCACTTGAAATTTGGGTCCAGATCTCCGATGCCTTCTCGTATTCTCCAGTTTTGTAAAGCCCTTCCATGATAGTATTATAGGTTACGAGGTTAGTAGCACAGTTCCTTTGTCTCATCTTTGAATAGAGCTGTAAAGCATCCTCAACTTTGCCAACGGAGCAAAGACCATGAATGACGATATTATGCATAGTTACATCAGGCTTTAAGGCTTTGTCAAGCACATGGTTCCATAACCCAAGTGCCATTTCAACATTCTTTCCTCGGAAAAGACCTTTCATCAATGAGCTGTACGTAATCATGTCCGGTTTCCACCCTTTCTCTAGCATTTCATTCAAGATTGAATACGCCTCTCGAAATCTATCTGCTTTACATAAACCCGAAATGAGAATATTATATGAAACAACAGAAGGAGAACAACCCATTGAGTCCACTCCCTTGAAAAATCTAACTGCATCATCAAGTCTGGATGCTTGGATAAAAGCCTGAATCAAGGGATTATAAACATAAGGATTCAGTTTATGACCACACTTGACCATTCGACAAATTAAACCGGCTACTTCATCTAGTCTCCCTTGTTTGCCTAACCCATCAATCATTGAAGAATATCCAAAGCTATCCACTTTACCTTCCCCAAGTTCACCCTCTTGCAATATATCCAAAGCTTTTCTTAAGAACCCATTTCTACACAATCCATGAATCAAAACTCCATAAGTTGAAGCATCAGCACAGCAACCTCTTTGAGGCAAGTTCCCCCATAGAGAAAGAGCTTCATCTACCTTCCCATTCTCCAACAACCCTCTAATGAATATATTAAAACTAACAACATTTATACAACCCTCTTTCTTCATCAATTTCCACAACTCAAAACTGTCTTTAATTTTCCTAGCTTTACAGTACCCATTAAGCATTGCATTATAAGTAACCACATCAATCATTACACCATTTTCAACCATGTCTTTATAAACTCTCTCAGCACCATCAATATTCCCTGCCTCACATAAGCCATGAATCATACTACTATAAGTAAACAAATCCTTCTCTCTTTCATTCTTTTTCATCCTTTCCCATATACTCAAACACTCATCAAACTTTCCACATTTGCACAAACCATTAATCATAACATTATAAGTAACCGAATTCGGATAAGCCGAAGAATCTTCCAACAATCTCTCCCAAACCTCATTTGCCTTCACAAAATCTCTATTTTTGAAAAACCCATCAATTAATATATTATAACACATAACATCAGGGATCACTTTTCTCTCAAACATTTCGTCGAACACTTCCATAGCAACAACCAAGTTCCCACCTTTAACAAACCCACTAATCAAACTCCCATAGCTTTGCACATTTGGTTGAAAACCCGTTTTCCACATACAATCCAACATCTCCTTCGCGTGCTTAAACTGCTTCTTTTTACAAGCAACCTTAATCAAAATATTATAGGTTTGCAAATTCGGCTCCATACCCACCGTTTCAAAATACTTAAAAAACGACTCAGCTTCATCCCAACGATTCGACTCAACAAAAGCGTTGAGCAAAGTGTTGTAAGACCGAATACCAGGTTCACACCCGAAAACCTGTTTCATTCTTTGGAAGGAATCTAATGCTTTATCAGGCATTGAGTTTTTAGCATAAGCTTTGATTACCGTCAAAGCAACATCTTCTGGGCAATTACATTTCTGGCTTTCAATGAGTTGAACGATCCTAGTGACGTGGGAAACGAGACGGGAATCGATCAGTCTACGGAGGATGTGGTGGAAAACGTCGGGTGAGTGGGTGTAACCCGGATGGTGAGTTGCTGAGTCGAAGAGAGCCAATGCAGAGTAAGGGTTTGTTTCTGATTTGAGAAGCTTGAGAAGCCGCTTTGGTGAGAGGTTTTGGGGGAAGTTGGTCATGGAAAATAGGGTGGTTTCTGGGAAATTGGTAGTCGCATTGTTCAAGCTTACGCTGTTGAGAAAAAGGAAGGAATTTACGGCGACCAGAAATTATGTTCTATATTGGGAAATTTGGGTCATAATTGGGATAGATTGGGCTTATATGCGCAAGCAGCTATAAAAATATGGGTAAATTTAGGCCCAAACTATTGGGCGCTGTGGATGTGAAATTATTTTTAACTAATATTTTTACAAGTTAGTGGTTGGATTGGTTAGATTATTGATATTTGTTTTAATTAGTTTATTCGATTTAATTAAATAAATTATTATAAATTATTATAAAATAAAAAAAATTCAGTTGAATCGATTCAATTGTTGATTAAACTAGATTTTTAACCCGATTCAATCGACATATACCCGTTCACAATTCAACCTCATTCTCTAGACTAATGTACTGGCCAAATCAGTCTGGATCCAACAATCGTGCTTTCAAGTAACCATCAAGTGATTGGAAGTAGTGGCAGTAAACTTCTTCTCCCGATCAAAAGCAAAGCTAGAGAATTTTTTTTGTTGTATAGTTTTATGACAGTTGAATGCAATTTTTTCATGTTAATAGTTTAAAATTTATTAAATTTAAATTTTATGGGAGGTTAAATGTACTAATTTTAAAAGGTTAAAACATAAATTTATTATTTTAAGAGGCACCTGTCAACTCCTTGGTTGTTATCCGTGCCATTGATCTAAAAAAAAAAGTAGTATGTCCTAAAATAGCTATCCAACTTTAAATGTAAAGACTATGTTGAAGCGGACTAGAGGGGATAGGCATATTTCTTGCTAAAACCATTCATTATTTTGTGGACTTAAGCATTGCTGGCCTTTCATCAGGATTAGGCTGAACACAGTTCCATGCAACTCTCAGAATCTCAAAGATTTCAACATCAAATCCATGCCCAACCAAACCTCCATCAACAAAACCAGAACTCTTGACATCATCAACCACCCATTTACCAATACTTTCATCTCCAGATCTTGCTAAATCAGTGAGTTCACTCGGTTCTTTTCTGCTAATCAATTCAAGAACCAGTATCCCAAACCTATAAACATCTTCCTTGACGAAACTCGACTCCCAAAACTCACTATCCATGTCGAAACTACTGCTCCAATATCGATTATTCGATTTCATTAGCATCGCTTCACTGAAATTCGATATCTTGGGTTCAAAATTCTGGTCAAGTAAGATACATCTCGAACATATGCCGAGATGAATCACCTTGTAATTGCAGTTTTGATGAAGCCAAACCAGACCCTTTGCTACACCACATGCAATTTTTAGTCTCAATGGCCAACCAATGGTTCTTCTTTTTTCTGAAGGATGTAACAAATCATAAAGGTTGCCGTTGGACATGTATTTGTAAACCAGAAGCTTTTCTTTAGATTCTATACAAAATCCTAAGAGTGGGACTAGGTTGTCGTGTCTTAATCTTCCTAGAGTTTTCAGTTCTGTTATGAAATGTTCATCGAATTTTTGGGTGTCGAATAGCCTCTTGATTGCTAGAAGACAACCGCTGGATGATGTTGCCTTGTATGTTGTCCCCATTTGTCCATGTCCTATGATGTTTTCTCCACTGAACTCCTTTGTTACTTCATAGAGATCACTGTAACTCATTCTTGAAACCAGTTCCACCAACATAGAAGTCTGTGATAAACACCAAACTGGGATGAATACTTGAAGAACAAGTAACTTAAAAACAAAGGGAGAGAATTAGATAGAGTACCTCTCTGCTGGTTTCATGTAGGATATCTGGAAGTACCATTTGGCTTGTTTGATGGGAATTTTGTGTCATGTTAACCTTTCTAGTCCTATTCCATATCAGGTTCAATATGAAGTGGCGGAGCAGTTTGTTCCTCTCATTCCTATGCATGCAGGGGACAAAGTAGAACATAAAAATGGTTATAACAGAAACTACAGAAACACTGTAGCCTATTATAAAACCATTCTTGAAGGGACTGTTTTTATGATCAATGCAAGGCTCTAAAGGGTTACCACATAGTCCTGGATTACCCACAAAGGAATCCTTACTTAAACTGAGATTGAATAGTGGCACCGGACCATATAATTGATTGTTAGCAACACTGAAATTCTTCATCCGGTGTAGCAAAATAAGCTCCGGCGGAATAAAGCCGGTTAGTTGATTGTTTGAGAGATTCAGTGAATTTAGAAAAGTGCAATTTGCTATTCTTTTTGGTATGTTACCAGAGAATCTATTGGAGGAGATATCAATTGCAGTTCCAAAACGGAAGAGTTTTGAAATATTTGATGGAATGGGTCCTGAAAGCTGGTTATTTGAAAGGTCTAATCTCATTAATCTCTTGCACTTCACAATGCCTAGTGGAAACTGACCCTTCAACCCCATGTTGGTTAGACGAATGTTTAGCACTTCATTGTCGTCAGCGTGCCAGCACTCGATCCCCACAAAGTTACAAACGAAAACTTTTGTTGTGTTGTTGAAGTTCCATGAAGATTTGAAGTAGTCATGAGGGTCATCCAGGGAAGCTCTTATTGATTTCAAGCAGGCGATATCTTTTTGAGAGCAGATACTTATAGCAGCTAGCAATGACCATGAGAAAGCATGGAGCACAAGTCTTGTGTTTGGAGCCATTTCCATGGAGGTCAAATTTAGGGTGCAAAAGCAAGAAACAAATAGCAAGGAGTGAATTGAATGGAGAAAATGGGGCTGCATTAACTATTTAAACCTAACACAAACTAGAGGGGAAGGAAAAGAGAAGAACTTTCAATTTGGCCAACATATGTTCCCATCAGACCAAAGCCAGAAAAGTAAGGGTGGGTTTGGATGGGCGATTAGGTGCGGTGCGGTGCGTTTAGCTTACTTTTTGTCTCACGCTACAGTATCGCTACAGTATCTAATCTCACTGCCACCGCTATTTTTACACTAACCGCAGGTAAACGCACCGCCCATCCAAACTCACCCTAAGTCTTCCAAGTCTTGTCTATGAAAATTAGTGATTGGAAAACGTGTTTGGAAGATGTACGACAGAAGAAATAAGGAGTTTTCTTGTGGCTTAAGTTAAAGACTTATAAAGTCAAATTTCACACTAACACATTTTCCATGAGTTGAAAAAATCAAAGAATTATGGATGACACCATAAACATGGGTTCATAACGTAAGAGTAAAGAAAGCTATTAGATTTGGAAGCAGGTAGAGTCTTACACAGTGAAGGCTCATGTGTTAATTTTTTTATGGGTCATGAATGTAAATGGCTAATATGTAATTTTAGTCACCACGGAAATACTACGTTTACAATAGATGCCCTTATAAATATTGTAGAGCCACTACGTAAGGCGCACGTAACTGAGATGCTTTTGATTTAATATTTTTAATATAATTTTAATCATTTATATTTATTTTTAAGATTTTTTATAATTTTTTAGAATTATTGCTAATTTTTTTTAAAAAATAAAATGATATTTTAGTTAAATTTCAAGAACCAAATTTGTAAGTAATTATTTAAATCAATGTTTCACATCATAATTTAACAGAATAATTTAATGGAAAAACTAATTTACATGTTTCGAAATATATAAAGACTAATTTTTTTTATTTTTTTAATAGAGGAATCGAAATACAATCTGCCCCTATGTATAGGGGCTTCATTGGTATTTTTACCGAATTTAACTAAATAATTAGAAGGTTAGTACTCGTTACATTTGAAAATTAGAATTTAACTAAAATGAATCAGGGGCGAAGCAAAAAAGTTTGTTAGGTTAGGGGGCCAAAATTAAATTATAATTTTTACGATAGTAAAAATACAATTTAGCTATTTTAATAGCTTATATCTTTATAATTTTTAAATAATTAAATTAAATTTTCATCATTTTTAAGTGGATAAAAATGTAATTTTACCTTTATTAATTTAAATTTTTAAAAATTTTAAAACGCCTAAATGAAAAATTTTCTTTTTTTAAGGGGATCGAAACTCCTGCCAGTCCCTCTAGCTACACCCCTAAAATGAATTAAGATAATAAAATAAAATTCATTAACTCAACTAATTCAAAATAATTTTAGTCGATTTGATCCAACTTACCTTCTAACCCACCACCCAAATTATGGGTATAATACAAACAAAAAAACAAGGGAAAAAAAAAGGGGAGGTCTGGTCTTTAAAGAGGCAGCTAGCAATGCTGGAACGTTGACAAATAAGGTCTCAAATGATCATAAATTATTTTGGTTGTAGTATTGCAGGTTTGTTGTAGTCAAGCCATCGGGTTTTGAGCTTCATTCACTCTTTCGTTTCTATCTTTTAGCCTCTCTATGAAGGAACATGTTGCCATGTTTCTCATTTATCTTTTGACTTTAGAGGCCAAAAAGAAAGGAAAAAAGCTTGTTGAAAATGGTGCTTTTACATGTTTAGAGGAAAGAAGAAAGCATGATCTCTAATTCCATTTGACCAAAAAAGTTGTTGGGTTAACTTTTTATGGTAAAAATATGTACTCCGATTCGTATTGCATTATTATTTTTATATAAAAATAGATAAATTATTTTTTTAAATTGGATTAAAAAGTAAATTGATCATTCTGTAAATTTAATTCAAAGATAAAAATATAATTTGAATTTGCATGATCGAAATAAACAGGCTTAAATTAGAAGTTGACCCAAATGTTTAAAAACCCTAAAAATAATTTATCTTTAAATGATCTTTTTTAATAAACTCGAGATTCATGCTTTTCATCTCTCATGCAGCGAATATCTAGATTATATGTTGTCATCAAGACCATCAGCACACTTGAATAATTGAAAAAAATATTTATCCATCGTTTAAGCTCCACTAACGACTCAACTACAAGATCGCCACTTTTTTGGTAAACCATCACCTTGACATCTTCATCATCACTAAGATCCATCACATAATACTGATACTCTTGCAAATCTATTTTTTAAACCATATGTCATATTAATATCTTCGATCAGTCCCAATAATCTTGTTTTTTTATGACTGATTTCATTCTTAAACGTCATTTAAAAGGATACCTTATTAGAAACACAATGTCAATTTCAATCGAAATAATTGATCCATTCACAAGGATTAAGTTGATAAATCGAAATAATATATATTATTAGACTTACGAGACTTTGGTATTTATAAGTGTCGAAATAGCCTTAAAAAATAATCTCAGAAAACATATATTTTATGAGTTATTTTAAAATTTTATTATATTTTTTGATTGAGTATTAATTCGATTAGCATGAATATTATTGTTAATATAGGAGGACATGAGTTCGAGTATGCTGAAACGTATTATCCTCCTATTTATGGGTTGGGAGGGGTTATGAGTAGTAGTACTAGACATTGTGTTGCAAAGAACAGATATGATCAAAACCTATAATGAGATTATTCAAAAAAAATATCAACTATATTTTAATTAAAAAAATCAAATACAAATGCTAAATGTGATTTTCAAGAAAAGAAAAAGTGTAACTTAAGCTTGAGAGAATAAAAAAGAAGAAGCCTTATCTAAGGTTTGATTTTTATTAAAAACAAAGACAAAGAGTGTTACTTTTAAATTGGTCTCATAAAAAGACCAAAGTGAGTTCTGTTTGCTGTAATTTAACCTGGTTTTGGTCCTTTGAATTGTCTGTCTGTCTGGTGCTTAATGACAAAGATGTATTAGGACCCAAAAAACTCGGGTTAAGTTTTAGTTTAGTTAATATCGTTGTTATTGTAATCATATGAAAAGTGTAATTTTGAGTGCGCTTAAGTGTGTATTTTGTTTTTAGTTTAAGAGTTTAAGAAATAGATAGAAGTAGGCATTATATTAAAAAAACAACACAGGGTCTTAAATTCTTCTACGTTTAAATACAATATTTATATTATGTATGTCAAGTAAGGGTAGTATTCGATACGTTGTTTGAGAAAATTTTAATTCCACGAGAATAATTCAAGTAGCGCCATGTATCCTATTTTTATTACTTTTTTACTATAAATATGTTTCGTCCTTTGAATCATGCTTGTAAAGCCTAAAATTTTCACAAAAAACGTATCAAATAATTTTCAACAACAAGTACAATAATTCAATTTTAAAATAAGTCGTTTAGAAACTTAATTATGACAAGAAATAGGAAATTAGCAAAACATGTCGCATTATGAAAAATAAAATGAAATTATTCAAATATAGAAATATATTAAAATCTACATAAAATAAATTATTAATGTCTTGAAATTTACAATTAAAATATCTGAAATATGTTATGATTTAAACCGCACCACGAATATGACATAAAAAAATATAAAAGTATCATGAAAACTTTTGTATTAGGAGTTGTATTGTATTTTGTCACATTTGCTCATAAAATGGACAGATTAATCTATGTACGTTAAATCAAGAAACAAATTAGTCATTCTGTTAAAAATTTCATTAATCTTTACTTTTAAAAATTAGCCATTGTACGTCAGAATAAAATACATATGACACATCACGTGTAACTATTTAATTATTTCATTAATCACGCCAGTTTTTAACAACAAAAATACAATCTAAAATATCACAAACATAATATATATATATATATATAAATCAAACACTTGACACAAAATGGTGAAAAGCATAGCAAAGCAAAGCTCAAAAAGGAAAAACAAAATGAAAAGAAATGCAAAGCAAAGACAGAAAGAAAAAATAAAGGACCAAAGCAAAGACAGAAAGAAAAAGAAAAAGAATATGAGTACTAAGGAGTGTTTGGGTGGGTCACTGCCGATCTTACGCCAAGATTTTCTCTTCTTTTTTCTTTACAAAATTATTTAAAATAGGCTAAACTACACTCAAGGTCACTCACTTTTAAAAAGTTACAAAATGGTCATTGAACTATTCAAAAGTTTTCATCAAGTCATTGAGCTGTTAAATTTGATATTGTATGACGTTCTCTGTTCCCATTGCCTCAACTAATTGAAAGCTCTCCTTCCTTTTCTCTTCTACAATCCCGTTTTTTTCATGAAGCAGCTTTGAATGTCATGAATATGCGAATCAAAATCAAAATAACTTTCTTCTCTGATCTTCAATAATGACTGTCTGATCTATTTAGGTTTAAAGTATGTTCTTCTACTCGTTGATGAGTATTGGCCCACTATATGAACCGTTGCTTAAATAAAAACTTGATAACCCAATGAATTAAATAAAATCTTTCAGATAATTTAGTGATTATTTTGTAATTTTTTAAAATTTAACCATATGAACCGTTGCTTAAATAAAAACTTAATAACCCAATGACTTAAATAAAATTTTCAGATAATTTAGTGACTATTTTATAATTTTTTAAAATTTAATAAATGTAAATTTATTAATAGTTTAATAAATTTAATTTTTTTTTCCATATATGAATTTATCATTCTCTCTCTCATGATTCCCATGAAAAAAGCTTCACTTTTTCACTCATATTGTTTCATATTCTTTCCCTTTGTGTGAAGCTAAAACAATATGAGCCAAATGCTCATTTCATATCCCTACATTTGCTTATGAATCCCACCGCCGATCCACCATTATCACAGCCACAGCCACCGCCTCACCGTCCCTGTGACCGCCACCCTGAAGAGAGTTTCACCACCTTTTGTCCCTCATGCCTTTGCGAACGTCTCGCTTTTCTTCAACCAGCTTCCACTTCTTCTTCTTCTGGGAAACCACCCATTGCCCCCAGCAGCACCACCGCCGCCGCATTTAAAGCCATTTTCAAACCTCCCGGTGGAAACGGTACCCGACCCAGTTTTCTCCCTGAGCTCCGCCGTACAAAGTCGTTCTCGGCGTCAAAAAACGAAGGTACCAACTTGGGATTTGAACCTCAAAGGAAATCCTGCTCACTGTTTTCTCAAGAAATAAGTGATTTAGGTTCATCTTCCATTAAAACTTCTACTGAAAACGACGACGTACAGATCGTTGAAGAAGAAGAACAGTTGAAAGCCATGAAAGATCATATGGATCTTGATTCACAAACAAAGAAGAAAACTACTTTCTGGTCAACTGCTTCAGTTTTCAGCAAGAAACTTCAACAATGGAGACAAAAACAAAAGCTTAAAAAGCCCAAAAATGGTGATAATGGGTCAGTTAGATTGCCATTAGAGAACCCATTAGGAAGAAGATCTTGTGATATAGCTCCACCAAGGTTTTCATTTGATGATTCAAGGTTTTCATTTGATGAACCAAGAGCTTCTTGGGATGGGTATTTAATGGGAAGAACAACAACACCATTCCCAAAAGTACCCATAGCCACAATGGTTGAAGATCATCCATTAGCAATGGATTCCATTAATGGTGAGTCTTTGCCGGGTGGATCAGCTCAAACAAGGGATTATTATTCAGATTCTAGAAGAAGAAAAAGTCTTGATAGATCCAATTCTATAAGAAAAACAGCTGCAGCTGTTGTAGCTGAGATTGATGAATTGAAATCAATTTCCACCGCTAAGGTTTCTCCGGCCATTGTCGATTCGAACTCCAACTCAAACTCGGAAACGTTCGAGATTAGCAGTTTTAAAGACAATGCTTCCATTATCATGAACGGGGATCGTACTAAAAAATCAAAGAAATGGAGTACTAAAGCTTGGAACATTTTGGGGTTCATTCATAGGAAGAGTGTTAACAAAAATGAAGATGAAGATAAGTATAGTAGAGCTAGTGGTGTCGAAAGATCGTACTCGTATTCGGAATCGGTGTCGGAGCCGAGATTGGGTTTTAATCCGAAGCTTATGAGAAGTAGTAGCAGTGTAAGTTGGCGGAATTCGAGCAGGTTTGGTGTGGAGTCGAATGGACGGTTAATGTTCGACACGATGAGTGGCGGCGTCGGCAGTGGCCGGAGAGGTGGATCGGGGAAATGCAGGGGTAACCATGCACATCCTGTTCCAAAAAGGTTGTACTGAATTTGAGATTCATATGTATGTTGTTTAATTTTGCATTTGAACATTCATATAATGTTGTTAGTTTTATGAAATGGATTATACGTATAATAATTTGGTATGGGTCTCATGTTAGCTTCCTGCATCATTTTACTGCTAATTTTATGGAATTTAATAATTTCTTTAATTTATTTTCAGTAACATATTTATTCTTTTTGATACAATGTCTGAAAGTGCCCATAGTCCCCTAATCCTATATGAGGATAATTCGTTTCAATGCACATGATCCCACATCCTTCTACATTAACAATAATATCGATACTAATTGAATTACACTATATTCAAATTATATTCAAATTGGATATTGAGTCATTATTCGAATATGCAATAATTATTGGGATGGTTATAGAATTTATATGAAGAATTTAGTGAGTTTGAATTCAAATTTTTACAGATTTGAATATTTGGAAAAGATTGAAAATTTTAAAATCGGATTTTTCTTTTAGATGTATGATAATATTTAATTCATATACGAATTTAGATAGTAATATTTAGATAATTTACGGGTGATAAATAGATTCGAATTTTTAAGTAAATTCACGAATTCAGATGATTCAACACAATCATTCCTAATCTCGGTGACAACCTTCATTTTTAAATGTTTCTTGAGGTTCAATTGTAACCGGATGAATGCTCAAAACCGCTATATAATACAAATGTTTTAAAAATTAATAATTCAACAATTTATATCAACAAATTTAATTTTATATATTTACTAAAAATTAGACAAACTTTTCAATTATCATAAAATTCAAAAATTAAAATTTGATATTCATAAAAGTAAAGGATGAAATTCATAAAATAAAGAAAAACAAAAAGAATAAAACAAAGCAATGATTATTTTCCACTTTAACAAGGTTTAATCATTCATTATCACAAGGATAACCCAACAACATTTTCAATCAAGAGAGTTAAAGATCATGCTCTCTCTTTTTTCTCTAAACATGTAAAAACACCATCATCAATCTTCTTTTTTATCTCTAAAGTCAAAAAGATGATTAAGAAGCATCCTTGCTTATTCCTCCCAATGGATTGACTAACAAACTTACTATTTAAAAAAACAGATAGTATTGTTGAAGTATTCAAAAGTTTTTATTTAAGCTATTAGGTTGTTAATTTTCTTTTTTAAATTTAGTTAATAAGCTTTAAGTGACAATTCGAGGATAAGATCAGTATGGTAGATCAATACTCATTGATGAATAGAAGAACATATTTTTTATTCAAGTTGATCTGGCGGTTGATGCTGAAAACTAGAGACAAAAGCTGTTGGGATTTTTATTTGTAGATTTATAACGTTTAAAGTTGTTTAAGAAAAAAAACTAAACAGTAGGATAGAAGTGGTGCAGGAAATGCGATTAAAGAAAGTCATACAATAAGGATTTTAATAGCTTAGTGACTCAAAATAAAATTTTCAAATAGAATGACCATTTTGTGACTTTCTGAAGTTGAATGATTAAAACATAAACTTATTAAAAGTTTAGTGACCTTAAATATAGTTTACCTTTTTGAATTTAGGTTGTTTTAGGTTTGGGTTATTTCGGATTCAAATTATTTAAGTTTAAGGATGGTACTTTCGAGGTTAAATTATTATACTTTTGGATTTTTTTTCAAACTTTTTTTTTAAGATATTTATTTCCCCTCTCTAGTTTTTTAGGAATTTTCTTTCTAGGGTTTTGCTTGTTTTGACATATTCTTATTTAAAAATTGAGTAAATTATCTCGTTAAAAAATTATTCAAGATGATCACTCAACCGTTATCTCGTTAATTGCTTGCTTGCTGAGCTTGCCATGTCAGCATTTTTTTCCTAATATCTACTTTAAAAAATTATAAAATGACATTCTTCTTTTAGTCCCTAAAAAACTTAAAAAATTTTAAATTAATCCCTTAAACCCAAAAAATTTGATGCTTTGCAGTTGCAGAGCGTTGCACTGAAAACCCCAAAACTCAAAAGACAAGACCGACATCCTCGGAAAATTGCTTTCAACAGTGACAAGTCATCTTTTGGGGAATCCCTGAAACACTGTGCGAAACTCGGATCATTGGAAAAAAAACTCAATACTCGGACTTGGATTATTGTTGAATCTGTTTTTTTCATTCAAGAAGATGATGCAGATTGCAGAGTAAGGGATCCAATAGCAAAGTATCGAATATGGTGTTTCGAACACGAATCTCTTCGTTGTTGATCTCCAAGTTCGCCATTTTTGCTTATTTTATGTTGTTGGCAGGTCAGGTCTTTAATTACTATCAGATTCAGACCCAAGATTTTAAATTGTAAATTAAACTCATTTTACTGATTAGAGATCCTTTTTATGGGTTTCTATGTGGAATTTAGATTGATGGAAGGATGCTCAAAACATGGTTTAGGGAACAACACAAGACATTATCTGCACCTTCATCTCTTCTTTACTATGCCAGAAAGTAAGAAACTTTTCCCAGAAAACAAAACAGCAGATTTAGTGAAACCAATAAAAGAGATCTCTTTTTTGAGCAAAAAAAATGGAGTCAGAAGAGGAAACGAAATGGGAGATCCATTGAAAGGTAAACGAAGGGTTAGAAGAAAATATAGATTTGACAGGTTCAGTCAACAATCCATTAATGAGATAACACTTGAGTGATCATTTCAATCAAATATTTTAGCGACAGTGGTTAAATTGACAAAAATTTTGAGAGTGGTCAAAATAGAAAGATCCTATTTTAGGGTGACTAATGGGTAATTTACCCTTAAAAATTCTATTGGCATCTTTTGAAGCTGTAAAGCTCAGGCTTTGCTGCTGAAATCATTGAAGACCAATGATACAAATTGATTTGGCACTAATGGATTCCACAAATTTCGCCAACTTAAAACCATTATATCTAATTATGTTGTCTTTAGATCATTACTCTCCATGATGACCAAAAAAAAGTTTAAAATAAAAAAAAGTTTAATGATAAACTTAGCTACTAATATTTGCATTTTTGTCAAAATAGTCCTGATTGTATTTTTGAGCCTTTTTTGACCATCAACTTTTGTTATTTATTTCAAACTGCTTTTTCTAATAGATTTAATAAAAGCATCATTAAAAAAATTGATGAGGACAATATAAAATTTCATATGTAGAATATTTTTAATGAGATGTAATTTATTACTTAAATAGCTCTTTAAGATAGTTATATGTGAAAATAATTAAATGAAAAAATAATACATAAAATTAAAAAAATAACTCTTAATTTTAAAAAATAAACATAATTATCTAAAAAAATTAACTCAATAGAAAAATCTGTCAATAAATAAACATATGAAAGATTAAAACCTTATATTTATTTATTAAATCTATTAGAAAAAACAGTTTGAAAAAAAGAACAAAAGTTGATGATAAAAAAAGACTCAAAAATATAATTTAGACTATTTTGACAAAACATACAAACATTAATGACCAAATTTATCATTAAGCCTAAAAAGAAGTCATAGGTTGGACCAATTTCTTTATTTTCAGTATTATTTGTTTTTCTCTAATTATTAAATCAAATTTGTAATTCAATTGAAACACAAAACAATATTTAATTTGAATCATCAAATCTGTTTCAAAATCTAGCAAGTCTTTATTTTTTTGGTTATTGTTGGAAAAAATCATCTCATCTAAAGGAGCCACCTCACTGTATACCAAAGAGAACTCATTTAACTATCTGAATAAGTAGACTCAGAAACTACCTCACCGAAAGGTGCCATCTCGTCAAATACTATAAGATGATCAGACATACAACGTCTTAAAACCGTTCCCCTTTTTCACCAGTATCTCGCATCAACCACACGAGCATACACCAAAATTACACCAATCCCACTTAAGGACATTGGATCAAATTCTTTCCATTGCACGTGCTAAAATTTCCTATAACACAACATAATTTATAATCTACACCAAGATGACCCACTTATTAGAATATAAGTGCTTTCCCTACTCAACTCTCTAAATAAAAAATCCACCACAATCAGCTATCGACTCCATTGTGCCAACCGCATTCTAGAGGTGTTAATGAGTCGAGCAAAATTTAAATATGATATTAACATATTTTATATTTAGCCAAATTCGATTTAACCAAAAATGAATCTATAATTTTATTTAAACCCAAACTCAATACAAATTCATTTTAAGCCTGCTCATATTATTTTTTAAATTTTAAATTTTTAAAAATATATATGTAAATTTAATTATTTATTTTAATTTAATAAATTTATATATTTTAATTTATTATAATTTTATATATAATCACCTTAGTTTTTTTTAATGTTTACAAGTATTATATATTACTATAGATTTAATTTGTGTTTTATAAATTGTAATATTACCAACTTGAAGAATAGATCAATTTGAGCTTAAGCCTTAGATGTTCTAGTTTGCGCTCATTTTGTATTTTAAACGGACCTTATTTTATTTAAACTCATTTTCCGAACTTAATATTTTTACTTTTACCTATTAAACTTATAACTCTTAACTTATGAGTGGTTGTACCTCATTCTTCCTCTACCTATATTGGTATCAGCAGTTATATTTCTTAAGAGGTTATTGGATGAATCAACTTCCTCAACGGGGTTCTCAGTTGTTCTTAACGACATAAATTTTCAGTGAATTCTTTAATTGGTGGTTCTTCTCAGTGTTGCTCTTTATATGCAGAGGGCCATTTCTTTGAAGATGTTGACCATCTTGTTGGTTTATATTGCTTAGGCTTAATGTGGTAGTGTTACTTTTTGTTCCAATATAGTAACAAAAGTTATACATTTTGATACCAAAAATAACAATTTTAGCTTTTTAGTATTTAATTCGTAAAATTAAACAAATTCACAATTAACACTAAATTTATTCTATCAACAAAATTATGGAAAATTCAAACTTAATAATATTAGCAATTAATTTTCATCAAACCAACACTAAAACCTGAATTAAACACTAAAAAGTTAACATTGTTATTTTTGGTATCAAAATGTATAACTTTTGTCACATAGCACAAGTACCACAGTTAAAAAAAGTATCATACTCTGGATATCAAATGATATATTCTTTACATTAGATAAATCTATTTCCTCACATTGAATCAAGCATAGTGTTAAAACCTGACTCAAAGGATCTCTAGATAAAGGGAAAAAGATATTGATTAATTTATATATTATCACTAATATACATACATGATTATCCTAATCCTAATGCTAATGCTAATGCTAATCCTCTAATCTAAACAACTATAAGAAGAATAGTTAACTATGGATCATGCAACTCACCAGCATGGCACACAAACACTATAAAGACTGACTAAAGAAGGGTATAGCTAATTACATACATGATATGATACAAACAACTCAATTATGCGCCTAATTCCTACCAAAATAAACCTAGAAGTATTTTAAAACACAAGCTAAAGAAAAGCATATCGAACCATTCAGTACCTTGATCGGCTGCATAACAACCAGTTTGTTATATCAATCACCTCCGTCGTGCTGAATTTGTATGCAGGTGGGCCTTGCTGTCCATCCTTATTCTATCAGCATAAATGGGCAAGCGAATGATCTCGTTGATCTCGTTTAATAAGATTTCTTCTGTGATATTGTCGTTTATACTTTGCATAACCTGTTCTTGCGTACGTAGCTAGCTTTTAGTTACAGCAGTTGGGTAAGGAAAAAAATTAACTATATGTCAAATTAGCAAAGATACAGACCTTCCTGTAAGTATTAATATCATTGGGAGTCGACTTATCTGTCCTGATCCTCATATAGACCCACACTTGTCGATCAGGATCCCAAGAACACTCGATAATCTTCCCAGAGAACGATGAAGGAGGATCTGAAACCTCTGCAAAGCATTTCAGGAAATTGTCCTGAATAGGAGGTAATGATCTCAAATGAAGAAGAAAGTAGAATAAACGTAAGTCACACCAACCTCTGAATTCTGCAGTATTCCCTTCCATCAACTTCTTTCTTCCCCGTTCATGGAGAAAAAGTTGTTCATGATCATCGCTTCCAATCTGTCGATACATAAAAGCTTTCAGTTCAAGGATGAATTGCTACAAAATTTTGAAGCCAAAATCCCCCAGAATTTAAAACGTCAAAAAACTAATTCAAAGAAAAATGAGAAAAGCAACCTCAAATAGAAAGTCAACAGAGTTCAACTGAGCATATTTCCACTTCAAAAGACCTTCATGAGTGCGAGGTACATAAGGATCATCCCAACCCTGACAAAAAGAACCATTATTAACCACTAATGCCGAAAAACATAATGCCTTTCCTAAGAGAGCATGCATATGAGGCAACACATAAGTGAAACTAAGAAATGATAGATCGGGTGATTATATATGGTGCGGTACTAAATTACCAACTGAAAGACCTTCATACATAACAGTAGGAGAAACAGTTGAATAAGTTCAAAAGATTTGAGATCGATAATCCTATAACCCTCTTCAATCACCTGAAAAATAAGACCATCTGCCTCGTGAGAGAGCTTGGGGATAAACTCTTTCAAAACCTTATTTACAGTAGAAAGCAACCAAAAGTCCTTCCTCCGCACCTGACAAAAGATTTAAGCAAATTCTCAACCATTTATCACAAAGGTAGAAACAGAACAACATATTACACATTGGTGTTCATCAAACATACCCTGAAGGGTTCAAGGTCAAATCGGTAATAAGGATTCCTGCTCTGGTAAATATTGTGGCGTTCATAATTTCGAGGCTCAATCACTTCTTTTTCCAGCATTTTCCATCGTTCATAGAATGGCCGCTGCACCAGTGTTGATCCGTGGGATTACTAGCTATGCTTTATATTTTCTTTTTCTTTTTCAAATTTCATAGGGGAAAAATGGGGATAACATGATTCTGAAAATTAAAATGTCTCTCAATTGAATATGCTCTTAGATCTAAAATTGACATTCTAGAATCTCCAAAGGAAAAAGAAACTAGAAAAGCAACTGAAAATTAAGATTACTGACGACTAAAACATCTCTGACAAGCCAAACAACGAATTTTAAAATATAGTCTCCAGAAGTTCAGAGAAAAACAAGATAAAATATCTATATCACAAGCTATCAACTGAACGTCAGTTTCATAAGATAGATAAAATGCCGAAGTGGACAAACAATTAAGAGAAATTGTATTAAAAATAAGGACGACCAACCTCTATAATAGGTTCATTGTTAAGAACCATCATATCATAGATGAGATATCTTCTCTCTTGCTTCCGTGAGTCTGGCAGGGTGTCAATTATCATTTCCCCATCAAGCAATGTCAAATGATGATTCATGCCACCTACACCCTTACAAGTGAAAAAATTGACAAAGTAATAAGACTCACGAGACACTTAGATCCCAGAGTTTCACTTAAAAAAGAAGACACGCAAATACATACTTTATTGTGCCAGCATGGAAACCTCATCTGAACCCTTCGGATATTAAAACTTCTATCAATTAAGTAACATCCATCAATAGTTATTAACATCATATATCGTGTTCCATCTGCTTTCCAAGTGGCATAATAATAGCGTTGCCTTAAAAGTTGTAAATTGTCCCTGCAAACTCAAAAATAGAGAATTTTTATAAGATAAATATTCTGGTCAAAATAATTAGAAAAAGAACAAAATGTAAAAGAACACTAAATAGGACAAGCTCAACACTCACTTTTATACTGAAGGCGATTAAGTAAGCAACGAACATTTGATGCTGATAATTAAAAACTCTTTTGGGAGACAAAACAGAGAAATGGAAGACATTCTTGCTTTTTCTACTAATGTAATAGCAACTACACAGTTTTATAACTACATCATTTCCATATCCCATGCCCAGTACCATGGTTCGTTTTTCATGCATGCTTCAAGACCCGTTTCTGAGCCAGGTCACACCTTCAAACACATTTTAACCCGATTTTTCATCACTAATATTTTGTACTTGAAATAGACATGAATCCCATGAGAATGGAAAAGGAGAAATGATCAACGTGTCACTATAAAGCCTTAGGAAACTGCAAGTATTTTCAGAAATGAGAAAAAAGTTATTTAAAATATAAATTTGTACTCTAAAGTTATATCCATTGCCCAACAAAATTTCTGAAAAATTTCGAACACATATTTTAGAACTTTAACATACAGCATGGCCAATTGCAATCTCAAGGCATTTTAGTCTCTACTAGCTTAACAAGGAAAATTGCTGCATTAGTAAGAAAATAACTTAAAGGCCAACCACAGTTCTAAGAGATAATGCGCTAATTTCAACAAAATGAAGAATCAAAAACCAGAATAAAGAACTAAGAAAAAGAATAAAACCAAACATATAAAGGACCTGTTCAGCGAAACTGGATGTGATCCCGGGAATTGTGCATGCCCTCTAACCTGGTTTCAAAAAATGGCCATACCAGAGCTCGTATTAGATTAAAACTGTAATGAATCATACGCAAACTAAAGAATTAACTTTTAGCCAAAAAAAATATAAATAATTAATTGGATAAAAGGTGTACAAGTTTTCAATAGTTTTAGTTTTGTAAATGAGAGAAGTTCTCCTAATTTTATAATTAAGAGAAAATATTCTTATAGTATTCGAATATAATATAAATTAGAACAGCAGTTTAACAAGTTCAAAGACTATTAACTTATCACTTAATAATCCTCCACAAAATTTCCAAAGCTACAGTCAAGAAACAAGGTGAATAAAAAAGCTATGTCCTGATGAAAACATTCCGTCTCCAAATCTCAGTCTTGACCATTCGAATAAGTAGCTGAAGGAAAATGAAAAAGAAACAGAATCTGCTTTCAAAGTGCATACCCCAGTATTTAACTTCAATTGTTGATAGCAGAATTGCCTCATTTGTACCTGCTGGTCATGAGGTATTTCATCACCCAAAACGTCATCATTTGTCAACATTACATCAGTTTCATGATTCTCCTGAAATGACAAAAGACATATTAAAGCTGAAATCAAAAGAAAAGACTTGTACAGAATCTTGAGCAAAATTGAAACATCACCAATGAAACTAGAAGAAACATAAACAAGTATACCTCAGTGCCAATTAGTAACAATTTAATGACAAAGCTTAATATAATTTGTAAGACCTTTATAACACAAAGCTTAATATACATGGTGAAGAAGAAAAGGCAGGCTGGCCATCAGCAAAGATTACTGTTATAATCAAAGAAGACAAACCCATTCATAATATTTATAATAAATAGGTCATTTTGTGCTAAACAGTCAATATCTTACACTTTCCAAATGGAAATGAGGAAATGGTACTATGAAGCTTTTGCTAATAACAGGTTTCATTTGTTCTGATGCCCTTATTAAAGTTAAATAAAAAAAAAAAGAGAAATTAAGAATACTGCATGGTTGTCCATACAGGTAATGCAGTTGGAGCTCCATCATCATCATCATCATCTGCAGCTGCTTCACCGTTGAGATCAAGATCAGAAGATCTTTTCCACTCAGGAGTTGGAGGGCAGACAAGAGATTCTGGTCTTCTTTCATGATAAAATGCATACAGGGCATCAATATAGTCTGGTTTATATATTCCTGGTGGGCGTGCCTCAGAAAAAAATTTTATTGCCTGCAGAAAAGGTTAAACAAAAATAGTAAATAGTATTCCATTGTGAATACCTAAAACAGATACTGGAAAAGACTAAAAAAACATACCACCACCAACAACAAAAATTACTGACCTGAGTAACAGACATTGGCTGTGTTCGCATGAGATAGTGAATAATCATGTAGCCAGTGCGGTTATGACCATGAGTACAATGGACAAGAATATATTTATTCGATTTCTGACGTAGGAGAAATTGTGACACCTGATAAACAAGTTTCATGGAAGTTTTAGTAAATTGGTCACAACACACTAGAAGCAAGTAGCTCACATCAAACCACATGTAGATCAGCAACTGTACTACATGAATGAGAAGAAGTGGGGATGCATTACCGATTATGACATAAGTTCTAATTTATGTTTGTGATTACAACATAGTAGTTTCTTGTTTTTAGCATAACATGGAAACATATAACCCAGTGACCAGCCACAAATTTGGTTGTCAATTGATAAATGCATCATGGGAGTTGGGACTAAATCTATCACAGAAATCACATTTTAAGAAGAGATGAAGGCAGTGATTCTAGTAGATTCTGGAAATGACGGAAAAATATCATAGCAAAAAGTACCTCATAAACAAAGGTATTTACAGACGCATTCTCAGGTACAGCATCCCTTCCCCTACATTGTATCTAGAACACAAAAATAAAAAATTAAGCCAAGGCTGAAAGAAGTAAGAGAAGCATTAAACCATACTCTAATACTTTGCTCACCTTTACATGCTTAATGCCTTTTTTCTTCAGGTCTGTAGTTTGATAGTAACGAGAAGTGTTCGTCAAATCAATCACCAAACCAAGCTGAAAGCAGGCATAAGAGATAAGGTATTGTTTTCAAATTAACAATCTCATTTTAAAAGTCTTATCCAGCAGAAACTGATAAGTAACTTATGTTGGGTGACAACTGACAAGCACAAAGGCTTAGGCTCAAGTCCTTCAAACAGACACTTCTAACAAAATCTTGAATGATATAGACATGCCCACCACCTAACCTTGTATAATCACCTTAGCCCCTATATGCTGTCATTTCTATAGTCAGAAAGACCCAGAATTTATGAGGATTTGTGCTCTTTCACAAGGATTTTGTTATGCCATTTACATGTTTAAGATGATGATAGAAGAGATCAGCTTTGCATTCATGGGAGAATCAATGAGGTCTTATCAATGCGAAATATGAAAAGAAATGTCATGCTTTATACATACCTTTCTTCCTAAAACTTCTTGCTTATGAACCGCTTGTTTAAAAGAGTATCTTTTACCAGGAGGAACACAGTCATTATAAGATTCACCAAGTGGAACCTTCGAAGGAATGATGCAGCCTATTTCCTTACCAACCGCAGGACAATCCAACCAACCTGCAAATTATTTGCAAATAGGAAAAAAAAATGCACGATGGTTTAAGCAACAAGACATATTTGAAAGTTAATAAATCAATCAAAATCAACATCTTAAGCACAAAAATGAAACAAGAAACAATTTCAAATACATTTGATTACATTTTACTGATGACACCAACATCATAATGACTGTCTAAAGGGCTGAAATCATCAGCTTCAAACAATGTATCCATAAAATTTTTCTATTGACCATTGACATAATAGATACCATTGTGGTAATTCGGTTACACATAAATAAAAATCATTATGAACTACAAAATCGGGGCAATAGAACACCAATGATTTTAACATACATTGACAACAGCCACAAAAACTAAATAGAATCCATTGTGCAAAGTCAGGGATCTTACCAGGAGGGATCCTGCTTTTATCATAAAATGTTGAGTTCCTATTTTGATAGAAGTGATCATATACAACAGGCTGAGAGATATGTACTGGCCGGTCATCTGGTCGGTCACTTCTCAATCTCTTCCGTCTCTCTTCGCGTTCCTAACAGAAGCAAATTCCATTACCATGCAAGGATGAACAGTGATCCACAAACATGAAGACTATGAACTTTTGCAAAGAGTAAACAAAAACAACACAGCATAATATGACATGCTTAACCTATAAGAGCGTAATGAAAAAGAAAAAAATGGGAAAGGAATCTGCATGTTGATTAACAATCGAAGTTAAAAAGACACTGATTTTTCATAAATGCGAGTAGGATTGTAAGAATTGTTCACAATTCCTCTACAAATATAAGAACATCTACACAAGAGCATCATTTTACAGTGTAATGAATATACAAACAAAACCTCAGTTCTCCATGTTATCTTGTCAATAAGTACCTATTACCTATGAAATCAACATCTATGCAAATAACTTCAATACTTCGTAATAGCTACAGCACTACCTCACTCTATCCCTCAATGCCTGGAACATCTCATTCTCACGGAATTACATATATACATACATAAAAACCAGAAACCATTTCCAATCAAAGATAGATGTTAAAAGAAACTAAATGCATTCTTTAAGAGAAAACCAGAGGAGAAATTTTGAGAATTACCCGCCGTGAAATTTCAACTGCAGATTCTACATGCTCTTCTGGAGCAGAGTAATGTTCTATCTGTGTTTCATATGGATCTTCATCATCTTCAGGTAATGGGAAAGCATTTAGGTCCATACCAACAATCATTCCGCATCTACAAAACACAATGCACTTATAGCCTATGTCAGGAGGTGAATAAAATGAAACGTATATGTATATATAAGTATGTATAAGCAGAAAATTCTTCATCAATACTAAATCATAACAAATACTAATCTGTAATCAATTAACACTATATCATCACAAATACAACAGCTAGCTCACTCCGAGTAAATAAATTCATTAAATTAAACGCAAAATCATAACAAATACTAATCTCTAATCAATTAACAATATATCATCACAAATACAACCGCTAGCTCACTCAGAGTAAAATAAATTCATCAAATTAAAAGCAAAATTCTACCTAACCTGCTCGACGTCTAGCTGATAAGCTAACTAAACTAACAATTCGAAAAATCTTAATCAACAAAAAACTATACGAAATCTTTTTGGCAGCAAAATCGAAACAGTTGAGTCCGTTGACGAACCAAAAAAATAACAGAAAAACTGAAATTAAGTTCAAACTCACCAAAAACATGAAATCCACGACGAAACTAAAGTAAAATGACGATCCACTACGCCGTTGAAAGCCGCCAAAAAAATAAGCTGATTTTCTTTTTCCTCTCTTTTTCGTTACCTGTCGTTAATCAGATAAACACACACACACACACAAAAACCTTGCTCAAAGCTGTACGAAGCCTTAAGATGGTGAGTTCCAGTGGCAGTTTCCCTTTTAAAAACCCTAGAGAGAGAAAGTTGTTGGAGGTTTTTTTTTTTTTCGAACTATGAAGGAGAAAAGGGCAGTTAATAAATCATACTCTCCACCAATGTCAGTAGAGAGAGGAAATAGTGAGAAACGTGAAGATTTGGACTGTAGCCGAAATAAATTAAATAGAGAGGGGATATAAAATAATGTGGAAGACCCAGGTTTGACTTTTATCATCAATAATATTTAAATTAGACTGATTATATTCGGTTAGAGTAACAGTAAGAATAATATCAAATTAATTGAATTATAAATCAGTAAAGATCATTTAAACTAATTAAAATATTAGGTTTCGTTTGAGGTGGCAGTACGGTACGGTGCGTTTAGCTCATTTTTTATTTTACGTTACAGTATCTCTATATTATTTAATCTCACCGCCACCGCTGTTTTTACTAACCTAATGGAAACGTAGCCCATTCAAACTCACACTTAATCGTATTTGTAGTTATGACTTTTTAATCGAACAAATTAACTGATAACAAATCGTATTAACATATTGTATGTTCATGGACTAAGCATCATATTAACATATTGTATGTTTACCAAAACCTGCCCTCATGTAAAATATAGTTTAAAATTTAACTCAAATTTACCCATATTTATACACCAATTTAATATTTAAAATTTTTTAATTTTTAAAATTTTTAAAATAATTATTTAAACATTTTTTATTATTTACATTATATAAATTTAAATTTTATGTATTATAAATTATCTAATATAGAAATAACTCGATATATATTATTATAAATATAAGAAAAAATAAGTCAAATTCGAACTCAAGAATATCCGAACTCAAAACCGGATCATGTTTTAAATAAATTTATTTTTTATCCAAATTCATTTTTAAAATATAATAAAGCACGTGAACAGGTCTAGGTTGGAACGATTCTAGTATATAAAACATTGGTCCGGCCCAATAATACCACTGGTTCTTATCCAATTCCCTTCTTCCTCCCACTTCAGGGACAGCGTCTTTGTGTCAAGTGCTTGTTCAATGGCCAACAAGCTTTGCAATGGTATTCTTAAACTTGGGGTCTTTCGTTTTTTTCCCTTACTTTTGGTATCAATCTCAAACAAATTACTTTTTTCTGTTCTTTTGAAATAAGCAGAGACCATTTTGGAGCAACTCAGGCATGGAACTGCAAAATTCCAGCTTGTTTCTTCCCCTGTTTCTTCTATTTCAATTCCAAGCCTCAATCACTCATTGTCCACAACTTTCCCAGCAGATAACAGTCATCGATTCTTCGCTAGAATTGGAGCATCTTTGTAAAATTCTTATTATTAATATTATTATTATAATAATAAAATTTGCCTACATTTCGCATTGTCTGTAACCCCAAGTTTTAATTTTTGATAGGGGAGGTGGGTCGGCAGCAACGAAGAAAGTTGAGCAGTATTCAATTCACAAAGTTACTGGGGATGGTCGATGCCTATTTCGAGCACTGGTAACATTTCATCTTTGTTTCTATATAGAGTAGCTTTTAATTTGATTTGTTTGCTTGGTGAATGTATTGCAGTACAATTAGACCTGTCATTTTGGCTTGAACTTGTTATGGGTTCGGATTCAGGTTGTTTCGAGTTGAGCTCATTCAGGTTTGAAGCTTAGTTTTTTGGGTTAGGACATTACGAGTTGGGATCATTTCGAGATATGGTATCTCTGGTTCAGGTTGCTTTTGGTTTGAGCCAATTCGAGTGGAAGAAGCCGATGGTTAAGGATGGTACTTGGTAACTGTGGATGATGTTGGTTGACATTGATCATCATCCATTGGGATGATGTTTGTTGAAGATTCTTCAACTTTGTTTCTCTATAGGGTAGCTGTTAATTTGATTTGTTTGCATGGTGAATTCATTGCAGTACAATTAGCCCTGTCAATTGAGTGGATTATTTTTGGATTAATTTTGGGTTTGGGTAATTTTTACTTCAACTTAAGGGTTTGAATTCGGGTTGTTTTGACTTGAGCTCATTTAGGTTTGAAGCTTAGTTTTTTGGGGTTTGGATATTACCACTTGGGGTCATTTTGAGTTTAGGTTTCTTTTGGTTTGAGCCAATTTGAGTAGAAGAACCCAGTGGTTGAAATTGGTACTTGGTAGCCGTGGATGATGTTAGTTGACATTGACAATCATCCATTGGGATCATTTCGAGTTATGATGTTGGGTAGCAGGTTGGATCAGGTAATGTGGCTTGTGTGTCATTTCAGGTTTTAAAATTTCTGGATTATTTCAGTTGGATCAATTCCAAATTTGGTTTAATTTCAGATTCAAGTCATTTCAGTTTCAGTTTGTTATGGGTTCGAAATCGGATTGTTTTGGGTTGAGGTCATTCAAGATTGGAGCTTAGTTTTTTGGGTTAGGACATTACAGGTTGGGATCATTTCGAGTTATGGTATTTTGGGTTCAGGTTGCTTCTGGTTTAAGCCAATTCGGGTAACTTTGGATGATGTTGGTTGACATTGACAGTCATCCATTTGGATGATGAATGTTCTTTTTTTACAAGATTCAAAGTGTTAGATGTCTTGTTGTGATACGGAATCTATTTGGGTAACTCAAGGTAAAAGTACTATGGAGGCCCTTGTATTGCATTTTGCCCATTCTATTTAGAAAATGAGCAAATTAGTCTTTGCATTTTAGATCAAAGAGCAAATTGATCATTCTGTTAAAAATTTCATCGATTTCCACTATTAAAAATTGATCCTTGTACATCGAAATGAGGTACATGTGACACACCATGTGTAATTGTCTGGTTATTCTGTCAGCCACTCTAGTTTTTAATAGTAAAAATGGATCAAAAATTTAAACAGAAAGGATTAATATGCTCTTTGATTAATATGCAAGGACTAATTTGCTTATTTTTTAAGTAAAGGAGACAAAATGCTATTTGACTCCTAGTTCAGGAGCTTCTAAGATACTTTTACCGGTAACTTAATAGAAACCTCTCTGTCTAAGTTCTTACATTATCAGATACAGTTTTGTTATTTGTCTATAATTATATGAATAACATAAATAGTGTGACACTACCTGATTTTACGAGGAGTGTTTACGAGGTACAAGTCAACGAGGAGTGATGTGTCAGCTAAGGCAGATACACCTTCGATATAAGTACCTGTAACACACTTTTAAGCATATGTTACTGAATCCTCAAACCTTTGAAATCCTTGTAGTCTAGTGTTCTCCGCCGTAATGGCTCGTGTACTAATTGTGAATGATGTGAATCAGGTCAAAGGGATGGCTTTCAACAAGGGTATTGCTTTAAGCCCCCGGGAAGAGAGAGATGATGCCGGTATGATTCTATTATTTCATAATCATTCACTATAGCTGAATTTGCACAAACCATCTTTCTTTCTTTTTCTTTTGGCAGTTTCAAGTATTGAGCTTGCGTACTTGGCTTGATCCATGAGCTCAAATCATGGAATATAGGATAGGATTAATAGTTGATCCTGGAGAAAATTTTACTTGTGTTTAGTCTTTTTCGGCCCTTCTTCCCCACTTTTTTCCAAGTACAAAATTTTTTGATGGTTGAGAAGCAAGGGCTTATTCTCGAGTTTATTAGTTCAAGAATCTCTGAGAAACCTAAAGCATCGGCATGATTACATGTTCTGTTTATTTATCAGCAAGTTTTTAGTAACTCCGTTTGTAGGCTTCAAACCTTTTAGGTACATTACTAAACTCCGAATCATATCAATGCAGATGAATTACGAATGGCTGTTAAAGAGATTTTATGTGACAGTGCGAAAGACCGGCAGCAGTACGAAGAGGCTTTGATTGCCATTACGGTTGAAGAATCTTTGAAACGGTTAGTCTCTAATCTTATAGATGATTCATGGAATCTCTACTATTTTCGATTGATTCCTTAACATATCCTTGCGATGAAAATACATCTTCTGCAGTTACTGCCAACGCATTCAGCGGCCTGACTTTTGGGGAGGTGAATCGGAGCTCCTGGTTAGTGTTCTTTCAATGCATACTTATTAGAGAATGAATCATTAATGGGTTTGCAGGAACTTCATCTGCCGTTTTCTCTTTGCACATATTTGCAGCAGTCTTTTGTCACTTTTTTGTTGAAACAATTACGATGATTAATGGCCATAAACTTTCCCAGGTGCTTTCAAGATTGTGTGGTCAGCCAATAGTTGTTTATATCCCCGAGCATGAGGTATGTTTGTCTCTTGGCTTGTTCATTGAAAATTTAGGCTGGTTTCGAATATGGTATCTCCTGTTTTGGTAAAAGTACCATGGAGGCTCTTGTACTAAAAATTGAATTGCATTTTGCCCCCTCTACTCAAAAATTGGCCAAATTAGTCCCTGTAAGATAGATTAAATAGCTGACTAGTCCTGTTAAAAGTTTCGTCTCTTTTTATTGTTAAAAATTGGTCCCTATATGCCAGCATAAGGTACACGTGACATGTCACGTGTGACTGTCGGTTATTTCATCAGCCAAGCCGATTTTTAAGATCAGAAATGGGTGAAATTTTTAACAAAAATGAGCAGTTTGCTCATTAATCTAGTGTACAGGGTCTGATTTACCCATTATTTGAGTAAATGGGGCAAAATATAGTTTTACTCTTAGTATAGAGGCCTCCGTGATATTTTTACCCCCTATTTGTGTTAAGCCGTGCACGCTACCACCTATATTTCAAGTTTCATTTATGAATGAGTGCCGGGGTTCGATTTGTCTATACATTCACCGCAACCAATGTTATAAATTTCGAAATTGTTTCATGCATCTATAATGAAAATGAAACATTGCTCAAGCCAATGCGTGCACTTGAATAGTTTTTATCCTCCTAGTTTGATGCTTGCATTAATTTGTTTGATGTTTCGTATATTGCAGCATAGAAAGGGTGGATGGGGCTTTATTCCCATTGCGGAATACGGATCTGAGTTCCGCAAGGGCTTCGGAAAAGGAAAACCTAAGAAAGTCGTAAGGCTTCTTTACAGCGGCCGAAACCATTACGACCTACTTGTTTGAGAGTATCGTATCCACTTCAAATCGATGGATTGAAACGCTGAATTCCACCCATTTTTTTGTAAGATTTACTAATGGATTTTAGCCAGTTGATTCTCCTACATATCTTTTTACAGGCAGGAAGATTATGTTTGAACATTGAATGGATGAGTTTATAACTAAAGTTTAGATCTTTTAAGTAAATGCATGCCGGAGTTGTATTTGATTCAATCTGATCCGATCCAATCCAATCTGATTGATTATTTTATTTTTTTCATATATTTGATATTAATGCTTGGAGTCAAAATTGGTTTAATTATGGTTTTAGTCTGTTTACTATGTTAAAATTTTGGATTTTGATCATGCTACCTGAAATGCTTCATGAAATACTTAAAAACTATTTAAAAGTTTTTATGTAAGTAAATAGGTTATTAAATATTTTTAAAGTTCGGCTAATGAACTCTAAGGATAATTTAATAATTAATACAGTAGATTGGTATTTATTAATGAGTAAAATGATATATTTTAGATTTTAATTTATTTAAATGGTTTAATGATTATTTTGTAATTTTTTAAAAGGAAGTGATCAAAATGTAAATTTATTAATAATTATTGACTTTAGCGGTAGTTTACTCTTGTTTTTATCTTCACAAAACGACAAAAACTAAAACCCCAGAAGGGAAAGTAAACGACGGTTTACACGTGGGAATACTTCCTTTACACGTGGTGAGTTTCCCCTAAATGCCAAGCCAAGCCAAAAAAACTCCCTTAATTATAATAAATATTTTTCCTCTTTTTTCTTTATTTCTTCATCTTCTTCGTACTTCTATTGCTTTAAGCCATAAATTAAAAAATAATCCAAAAAATATCAACAAATAAGGGTTTCCCTTTAAGGAATTTTATTTTATTATTTAATTCCAACTGAGTGGTTTTTGTGGGTAGTGGGCAATGGAAGGAGCAAGCAATGGCGGTATGTTGTACCACGAGGTACAAGAGTCGAAGCTGTGTGCCGTCCATTGCGTCAACACGGTGTTACAAGGACCTTTCTTCTCTGAATTCGATTTAGCGGCTTTAGCCTCCGATCTCGACTCCAAAGAGCGCCAGATGATGCTTCAAGGAACCACCACCGCCGCCGCCGGTGATTTCCTCTCTGAAGAATCCCACAATGTATCTCTCGGTGGCGATTTTAGCATCCAGGTTTGCTCTTGTTTCTGAGATTGGATAAAATCTAGATTTAAGTGCCTAAATTTGGTTTCTTTGTTGAAAGATCGAATAACAAAATAATTCGAATGGGCTTTACCCTGCTAATATCAAATTGAGTTGAAAGTTAAGTTCTTTTGGAGTATTGAGTGATTAGGGTTAGCAAGTTTGGGAACTGAATTGTTAGATTAGGCCATGAATAACTTGAATATTTGATATAGTGCCTTATTGAATGGTTGCACCAAGAGGTGTAAACCCAAACTGCCTGTTACTTTTCTTTTATGTATTAAAGTAGCTAACTTTGTCTTAATCTTATACTTGGGAGTAAGTTTATTGCAGCCTGTGTTGGTTGCATTGATTGGTTCGATCGGATTCATTTTGGGTAAAATCATATTAGGAAACATTCCCCAGAAAGATCATATGATGAGAGTACAATTCTTGCGCATGCAGGGCATATATGCATCTTCGTATCATTCATTATCGAGTCCATTTGTTACGTAGATATAATTGCTGAAAATGCTAATCAAAACATCCTTTCGTGTTTGGCTTTTTCGTAGAATCCCTTCTCGACTTTTGTTAAATAATACATCATGATCGGTGATGATATCATCAACTTCTTGGTTATTATTGTTTCACTAAGAGCTGTAAACCTAAACTGCCTGTGTACTTTCATTATGTATTGAAGAAGCTAATTTTATCTTAAAGAAGCACCAAAGAATGGAAATCATATTGCAATTTATATGATACTATACGACTACGTGTTTCACTTGGAGCAAATTTGTTGTAGCCTTAGTTGACAGCATTGATATGTTTGATCTAGTTGGTTTTTGGTCATATCATATTAGCGAAAATTTCTTAGAAAGATCGTATGAGTAGAGTAGAATTCATGTGTGCAACGTGTGTAAAACTTGGAAATCTTCGTGTATATGTGGGATATGCATGCATCTTCATTTTACTCCATTGTAGAATCAATTTGGTTATGTGGATATAATTGCTGAAAATGCTAATCAAAATATTATCCATGCAAGTGTGGCTTTTCAATATAAGCCCAAATGGTGTCTTTGTAGTGTCCTTTGTAGTTTAGAAAGCAACACGTAGGTTTCCAGAAAAGGCAGTAAGCATGCATGTAAACTGTGTGAAGCTATATATTCAATGTCCGATTCTTAAAGACTCTTATCCCAAGAATAATAAATAATGACAAAAAGCATCTTTAGAATTCTTTTTCATAGTGAAATAAATGCATGAGAATCTTGACAAGTATTATTTCTGGCATATTAGGATTCAGTTATAAATGTTGGTGGTTTGTGTAATTATAAAAGGAAGTAATGTAGGATAAGGCGTTATGGTTGACATTTTGTTACGTTAATTCCCTCTATGGTATCATCAGTCTTAGGTTTGGTTTTACATTCAAATGCTTTGTTATGTATATATGCTATGCATTGGATATGTGAATATATCATGTGTTAGGACTTATGATTCCATTTATAGATATCTCAAGAATAGCACTAGCAAAGTCAAACAATAAATGCTATTGGCTTCTTTACCAATAAGGAAGCTAGGAAGGTTCGGTCAGGGCGAATCCGGGGGGGCTGGCAGGGGCCCCGGCCCCTAAAACGGAAAATTTTTCATTTAGGCCACTTTAAAATTTTTAAAATTTTAAATTAGTAAAGGTATAATTGCAGTTTGGCTACTAAAAATGATAAAATTTTGATTTAATTTTTTAAAAATTATAAAAATATAAGCTATTCAAATGGTGAAATTGCATTTTTACTATCGTAAAAATTATAATTCAATTTTGCCCCCCCCCCAAAAAAAAATTTCTCGCTTCGCCCCTGGGTTTGGCGGACCATTACTCACCTTAGGGTATTAGTTATTGGCATGGTTTTGCTTTGTACTTCGTTTTATAGATCAAGACGGTTCAGTGGCCTTTCATGCGTGCACAGATATGATTATCGATTAAATAATCTTATTATATGCAGGGTGACCATGATTTGGCACATAGAACTCAGTTAAGGTATCTTATCACTGTTGCTTATGCTTTCTTTTTATCCCTCCCACGTACACACACAGAAAAAAACATTCTTTTTCTTCCCCTATTTAGTATCAAAAGGAATCATTTTGTTCCCTGTTTGTTGTTCAGACAAGTGCATATATATGTCTGTTATATTTTCGAGATGACTAGCTTATAACATCTATGGCATTGTCTGATAATATCTGTTAGGTTTTGGAAAAAGCTTTAGAAGTCTGGGATTTGCAAGTTATTCCCCTTGATTGCCCCGTTGCGGAGCCTGCCCAAATAGATCCTGAGCTGGAAAATGCATTCATTTGTCATCTCCATGATCATTGGTTTTGCATCCGGAAAGTCAATGGAGAATGGTATAATTTCGACAGTCTTTATGCAGCCCCGCAACACTTCTCGAAGTTTTATCTTTCGGCCTATCTGGACTCCTTAAAAGGATCCGGCTGGAGCATTTTCCTGGTGAGGGGAAACTTTCCGAAAGAATGCCCCATTTCTTCCTCTGAAGCCTCTAATGGTTACGGGCAGTGGCTATCACCCGAGGACGCTGAAAGGATAACTAAATCATGCAACTTAACACAAGCTCCTCCTCAAAGAAACAATATGTCTCAACAACAACATACCGAGCGGTTGCCTTCATTGGCCGAGACTGACCTGCAAATGCTTTCAGATATGGAAGATGAAGACTTGAGGGCTGCAATCGCCGCTAGTTTGATGGATTCTTCTCCAGCCACGGCCAGCGGTGAGTCCAGCATCCCTAAAACTGAAAATAAAGATATCCCTGAAAAAACAGCATAAGAAGAAATTATATATATATTATGCTGTGCAAGTGACAAAAATCCATGTCAGATTTTCGATGTTTTGAACCGACATTTTTGGCTCAGAGGTTGTTGCATTGTCGCAGTATATACATTCATTACACGGTTTTCTAGTCAAAATTTAACACTGTAGAAGGTACTTTTGTTTAGATATGTCGTCGTAATTTTGCTGATATATAGTTTTTAGACCATCTCTGCTTTATGGTGTCTGTCATAGTTCTTTTCAGTTTCTTTTGGGTGCCACCGTTGGTTTCATCTAGAGATGGCAACCGGGCCGGGTGGTTTACCCGGCATACTCTCTATATAACCAAACTCCGGTCCAATCTGAAATTAAATATTAATTTATTTGCCTCGAAAAATGAAAGCTATATTGGATTCTGACCTGATCTGGCATAATTTTTATTTATTTTTAAATATTTTTTATCAAAAGAAAATAATAAATTTTAATTTTCTATGTTTTTATAATGATACTATTAAGGGTAAATTAATTAGTAGTCTCTTAATTTTGGATTTTTTTTACTAAAAAAATACAAAATGGTTATCCAATTATAGTTTTTTTAGTTGCTCAAAAAATGTCAATTATTTAATTTTGCTTTTTTTTTCACTTAATTATTTTAGATTTTTGGGTTTTCTTTTACATAATTTAAAAAATTATAATTGATTATTTTATAATTTTTGATAGTTGAATAATTAAAAAAAATCATAGAAAGGTGATTACGATTATAGTTTATTTTACTATTAATTATTTTTTAAATATAATTAAGTTAGAACAAATATTAATATAAATTTTATTATTATATATATATTTAAACTAGTATTATACGAAAAGGGATTTTTGTAATTGTCTTGAGGCAAAGGTAAAGTGGAATTTTTCTTAATTCGGTTCGATCCAATTTCCTTATCAGATTAAGTCACATCGAAAGTTGTCGAGTTTTTGCCATTTCTAGCCATTTCTAATTTTATCCCCTATATTTATATAGAGGCATGCATATAAATAGTTAGATATAATAAAAATCAAGTTGAAAGGTTTGGAGTGATAAATGACTTGCGATGTTTAAGTTCTGATCGATATCAAGTTTGAAATTAAAATCCATGCAATCTCTTTCTACTTTTATTGAGTAAGCTGCAAACAATAGAAAATTAAGTTATAGGAGTAAAAAAATTGAGAAAATGTCATTTATTTCCCTTTTTGGATTCATTATAAAGAAGAACTCCAACAACTGTTAAAGAGTAACCCAGCATCCCCATTAATGAAACTGGATTCTTGAATATAATAATCGACACCACCACTGCAACTGCACCTTTTGCATTTCCCAGTACCTGAAATATTTTTAAATTTGTGATTATATTTTGAATACGTGAATATTTACGGCATAGAGTTATCGAGAGTTTAGATGTAACGAATTAAAATAAAAGCGTTGGTGTAGTTTAGGATAGCTATTTTCTGAATGTATACAAATTAATTCATCCGTTCTTGGCTACTATTTAACACCTAAGCTGATTACTTGGTTAACGGAAGGACCAAATTGATATGATATAAGTATTTTAAGGATTCAATTAAGTTTAAAGACTAATTTAGAATCCAAGTTTTTGGGTTAATTCCGTTAAACATCTCCTAATTATGACTTAAATTTTAAATTGATCCTTAAATCTAAAATATTTTAATTGAGTACTTAATATATCATTATCATTTCAATCAAGTTTTTTTGTCAATTTAGTCATTAGCTCAGACATTTAAGTGCTAACTTGGTATGTCTCTCGTCTCATTTAAACCGGTCTTTAACATCCAAATTAATGGCTAAACTAATGGAAAGATACGATACTGACAAATTCTAAAGTTCGGAAACTAATTTAGAATGTAGATCAGAGATTGACAATAAAAATGCCCGGCACAATTAACCCAAAGTTTTTAAAAGATTACATACCTGGAGGGTCAAGGCACTGGTGTGTTTAGTGACCAAAAAATTGGTCAAGTTGACAAAATAAGCAAGAGAAGAATTGAAAAGCAGATAATACACAACTATTGTATCTTTTCTTGCAATAGCTATGGTTATGGCTATCACATTTCTCTCCATCAATAAAGTTGCAGGAAGCAATATCACCACTGCTATTGGTGCCATGTACATCAACAAATTCATGGCGTTTAGCTTTTCCCTACAACAATATAACATAAGTTAATTAGATGAATGTTGAGAGTAGATCCTTTTCCCTACAACAATATAACATAAGTTAATTAGATGAATGTTGAGAGTAGATCCGAATCCGAATATCCAGATTAATGCAAATTTAATTGTAAAAGTATCATGTAGATTCATGTAATAGGAGTCGAATTGCATTTTGTTCCCTTTATTCAAAAAATGAGTAAATTAATTTTTATACATTAGATCAAAGAGCGAATTAATCATTTTTGTTAATATTATCTATTTGTACTGTTAAAAACTGGCATGCCTGATGGAATAACTAGACAGTACGTTAAGATGACGTACAAAGACCAAGTTTAACAATAGAAATGGATGGAATTTTAAATAGAAGAACCAATTTTCTTTTTGATCTAATGTATAGGGACTAATTTGCTTATTTTTTGAATAGATGAAGCAAAATACAATTTGACTCCTATTATAAAGGCCTCATGGTACTTTTACCAAATTCTACACAATTCATTTTGACTAAAAGCGTCAACTCAAACCCTTCAACTCATTCCCAAAAACCACCCTAACTAGATGCAATCTATACCCAAGATGATCCAAATTCGAAAAAATTTGAACTTAAAATGATTTAGACTTGAGTGTCAAGCTTGATGATAAACCCTTTAATGATTCAAACTGAAAAACTCTATTGACAAACTTGAATAACTTACCCTACTAGAAATGGTTCGAATGCTAAACCAGAGGCGTAGCTAGAGATGGGCAGGCAACAGCCTTACCCTCTAGTGGCATAATATTAATTTTAATCCCTTATAATAATAAAGTATTCAATTTAAGCTCTTTTTAAACACAAATTTTACCTTTAGCTCCCAAACTTTTAAAATTTTATTTGGACTCCTTAATATCAAATTCCTGATTTTGCCCCTATGCTAAACAATCTAAATCGGAATGACCCAACCTAAAGTTAACATGAACTTAAATCGACTCAAACCCAAAATGATCCGAAACAAAATTGATATATATATATATATATATATAAAAAGCTTACTCTTCTGATGACAGCAAAATAGCCTGAAGCACTGATTTAGAGGCTCTTGCAGCAGTAGCTGAAACACACATTAGAAATCCGAAAAGGTGGAAACTTGGTTCAGCCTACAACATACAAACACCTATATGTGAAAATGTGTTGAAAAAATTACCATTTACCAAAGATTCTGCTGCCAATTATACAAATTAGACCTGTCAAATTTTGATCTGAACCACCAACTCGAGTAATCAAACTCAAATTCGTTTCAATCTGATTTCGATATAAAACTCAACAATTTGAACCTAAAACGATCTAAACCTGAAATAAATTGAACTCGAGATAACTTAAACCAGAAACAACCTAAAGCTAGAGTGACTAAAAACCAAAAAGATATAAAATCATAATGACTGAATAGTAAAAGTCTGAACCTCAAATTTAAATAGCTTAAACCTAAAATGGTTCAAATCTGAGATTAATCATTCTGAAAATTATTTGAAACTCGAATTAATTTGATTCAAATTGACTTGATCCAAACTAACTCGTCGAGTCAAATTACATGTCTAAATCCCAATTTTCCTAACTTGACCCAAATCAGTCCAAATCCAAAATCGGTTGACCCAAAAACATTAAAACTCAAATTGACTCGATCTGGATGGAGTCAATCCAAAACTAATTACCTAATCTAAGGAATTACATGCTTAAAATCTCAATTATTCTAAAACACTAGTAAAACAAAATGATATAAAACCATAATGATCGAACTCAAAAACTCCAAACCTCAAACTTGAATGAACTCAACATAAAACAACTCAAATCCAAAATTGACCTAAATTTGAAATTGGTCAACCCGGAAACATTAAATATCAATTTGATTTAATTTGATACTTGATTTATTCAAAACTAGTAAAGTTAAGAAATTGTTACCCCACTAGCAATGATAACTCCAGCCACAACAGGTAACAATGTCAAGTACGTAACCCAACTCTCTATCTTCTTCATCATAACATAAGCGAAAACTGCCGTGAAAAACGGTGTGGTTGCGCCAATAGCCTGGTTAAACGACACCGGAAGGTACCGTAACGAGACATTTCCGAGGACGACCGAGAAACAAAAAACCGAACTCAACCCAAAAATCTTTATAAACTGTTTCTTAGAACCAATGGTTTGCATGGGAACCACTTTGAGCCATGCTATAGCTACGTAACTTAACAATGAAGAAGCAAGCATATGACACATGGTTAAGAAAATTGGGTATTTGAACCCACAGTAGGTAAGTAAGTATTTGTTTAAAAGCAAGACACCAATGTTGGAACCGTACCATGAGAACACGATCCAGATCGTGGTCCATGGAATCATGGTCTTCATAGCTATGGTTTCAAGGGTTTTGTCTCTTTTTTTGGTCGTTCTTTCAGAAAAAAAAATGTTGGGAACTAATAAGGGGAGAGGTAACGTAAGGATTATAAGGAATTGTAGGATTGAAAGTGCCTGATGCGATGTGCATGGGAAAAAAAACGTTTTTTTCTGAGGGGAACGGGGTTTGGATTAGCAGATTTTAATGATCATTAAATGTTTGATTTTGGGGGTTGCTGTTGAATGATTATGAATATGGTGTCTAGTTTTTCAGCTGTCGCAAACGTGATTCAATGTTGGTCATGTATGTGTCAGGCAATTTTCAGTTTTAAAGACTTGTTTTTGGCTTTTTTAGCACTAATCCCATGCTGTCCCGGAAAGAGGTTTAGGCAAGACACATGACTTCATGAATTTTTTTTAATGGTTTCGAGATTAAGATATATATTGTTTTGAGAGTTAAAATGTAATTTTTAAAGGATTAAATTAAAATTTTAATATTTTTAAGACAAAATTATAATTTTACCATATATTAATTTAAAATTTTATAAATATTTAGGGTCTAAAGAAACAATTTTTTATTTTGAAAGGGCCAAGGTCCTTGCTAGCCTCTCCCTTCGCCCCTCTTTGTATCTTTTCTTGTTATTTATTTTGAGTAAATCTCTCGATTCTGGCACGAATTTAAAAATTTAATTAGATTAATCCAAATTAAAGTCTAAATTATCTACCTAAATTCAAAGTATGAACTCAAAACGACAAGAACAAATCTAAATCCAAACCTAGAAAAATTTATTGGCAAACTCAAATCAACTCATTCGAAATTATGGGGACTAGCCAATTGATTTGGCCAATTCGATTAAAAGATTTTAATTAATCTAATCGAATTAACTTAATATAAATCGATTCAGCCATTTAAGTTAATTGAACCAAATTAGATTGAGTTTGGATTTGGATTAAAATTTTATATACTGTAAGTATTAAAGGTCAATTAAATTGATTGGTTTTAATTATGAATTTTCATAATTGATAACTAACCATCATAATCAACTAACCTAAACCAATTGTTTGAAAGCCACTTATTAAAGTTGATTTGAATTAACTTTCGCTCACCTACCAAAATGACTCAACTCGAAACAATTTGAATTCGAAATAATCAAGAGAGAGAAGTCACATATCAATGCAACACATTTTAGTAAAAGTATCACATAAATTATTGTACTAAGAATCAAATTACATTTTTTCCCCTCTATTCAAAAAATGAACAAATTTATCCCTATATATTATATCAAAGAGTAAATTAATCCTTGTGTTAAAAAATTATTCCATAATTATCTAATTATTTCGTCAACCATGTTAATTTTTAATAATAATAATCAATAAAATTTTCTCTTTAATCTATCGTTTAGGGGCTAATTTGTCTTTTTTTTAGTAAAATACAATTCAATTTCTAATACAAAAGCCACCATATTACTTTTATCAACACATTCCTAAGCAACACAAAACTGCATAATAACAACATAAATAGTGTTAACCATGAAGTGTCGTGTGATGATTATTCACCTCATCCCTTAACCATGAAATTGGGTGTGCAATTGGCCAACCGTTTACCTTTTTGGAAAGCACTCGCAACAAGAAGATTAGTCACTACTACTGGCGATGGATACCTTGATTTCGACAAAAAAAAAAAACAAAGGTTGTCTACATTTTCTAGCTGTTTATGTAAATAATATAACTAAACAATTCATTTATTCTTCTATAATTTCGATATATGGCTCTGCTATGCATTACATACTGTGTTATTTATTCTATACGGCACAATCTGTTGCTAATTATATTCATACATGCATATGATCTATACTATTCCACTACAAAGGCACTCGAAGTACCCGTAAAATGTCGGATTGAACCAAAAAGTGATTTCGAAGCACCGAAATGTCTTATCCTATAAACCCCGGTGACTACTGATTCTGGTATCCTCCAGTCAATGGTTGCATAACTTTGAGGACTCAGTTTTGCAGGTCTTGACCACTTGAACTTTAAGCAAAAATCATCATCGTCAAATGCCGGGATCCATGTCTTTTGATCTTGGAGAATTTCGACCAATGCGAATGTGCCCTCAGTCATGAGGTCGTTCCTAGGACAAGCAGACCAGAAGGTGACTGAGACTGTATTGCCCCGTTTGAAAGTGGAATTAGCGATATCGTCTTTAACATCACCGAAATTCACACCAAGTGGGGTTGCATCAAGGACAACCGGTGTTAATAAGCTAATCTGCTTATCAAGAAGATCAGGTGGTTGCGGACCTGGTTCAACAGATCCACCACTGATAAGAGCTGCTGCAAGTTTCTTGAACTCCTGTATGTACGCATTAAGCGTGTGTGGTCCATACAGAGTTGAGGCTCCCTAAAAATAAAAAATTCAATAAAAAAGCAAAAAAAAAAAAAAAGAAGATAAAAGTTGAATTGCATTTTGTCCCCTTTATTTAAAATTGAGAAAATTAGTCCTTGTACGTTAGATCAAAAAGCAAATTGAACATTTGATTAAAAATTGGTCCTTGTACATCAACATAAGGTACACATGGCATGCTACGAGTCACTATCTAGTTATTCTGTCAACCATACCGGTTTTTAACAATATAAATGGATGGAATTTTTCACAAGAAGAACCAATTTGCTCTTTAATCTAACATGCAGGGACTAATTTGTCTATTTTTTGAGTATAGGGGCAAAATGCAATCTGACTCCTAATACAAAGACTTCCATAGTACCTTTATTGCAAAAAAAAACAAGTGTTACGAAGGACTGTCGTGAATGGAAAGATCGATAATGAGGAATGGGATAACACGAACCTCGTATCTCTGCACTTTGTACTCCTCAAAAGTGGTAACATATTGTGAATAAGTATTTGTCAACCCTGCAATGACAATATGGACATTGCTGTCGAATTGCTTATTGTGTCCGGAAGTAAGCACCGTCTTAACAGCGTCTCGGAGCCGCCTGCCGGCCATGGTTGTGAATTCTGCAAGAAATTATAACATTAAGAACATAGTTCAACATGCATCAAGACTTGAGCCATCATTAAAAAATCGAGAAGTTTTCAGAAATATAATTAAAAAATTGCTTCTACCTGCAGGTATGCTGAGAATGACAAGTTGCCCCATCCGCACAATTTGGACCGGAAGTATCGAAGGCTGGCATGAAATATTTAATATCAGGACAAAATTAAAATATTCACAAATTCTTGTTCCTAGGATTTAAACTATTCGCATAGTTTATCTAACTATACTTCAATATCTTGCAGTTCACGCAATGTAGAGCGCTCGGTATGAAAACAGCATACATAAATTCATTCAATGGTGTAACCATTTTCACCGCATATATTAACAAAGCTCAAACTAAACACGTACCGCCCAGTCATATGGTAGTTTCATTTCACCGGTATCAAGCAAAATAGGCTTAGGTTTCTGACAATCGATCTGTTCCTGACCCGGCGGCTTTAGTAAGTTCCTCACTAATTTCCAAAAGGCATTCCCCTGAAAACAGAACATAGTAATAGAATCATCTGACGAACATGGCACTACAAAACACGTGTTAAAGTCCGCAGCATCGGTTTTAGTTCTCTTACCTGATCATCTCCTTGTCTGAAATCGAAAGCTCCGGGACCATCAGTTGTACCTGCAGCAAAACCAAATCCCATAGCAGCAGGGCATGTTTTGACCACCTCATTACCTCCTCCCGCTTTAGGAACTGAAACCTGAAGATTTGAGAAATCTATATAGGCATGTTGATACCCGACTTTTCCTTTCAACTCTTCGGTTGCCTTGTCAAAAAGTTCGACTGCTTTCTTGAATTGCTTTTTTCCAATAATCTCGGTACTCTTAAATTCATCAGGGTAGCTGCCAATACATGTTAACATTGTTCCATCAGTATCCTATACCTCTAAACGAACTAAGAATACAAATGTAACACATAAACAACATACCCTGGGCCCCTGCCATAACACAGTTCATTCTTCCCATTGCAGGTACTATGATTGAAATCACACGGCAGACCAGTGTCGATGCAAAATGCACCGAGTGTGTTCGGGCTGACATCACCGCAATTTGTTTGACAGAATGCTGATACAAACTGAGGTTTATCTGCCTGCCTTAAGGAATTCCGGACCCTTCTTGCAACACTCAAAAGTCTAGTAACGGGTCGTCCTTGAGAAGATTTAAATGAAGCGGCAAGTTCCATCAGCTCCTTACCTGTTTGAATCAAACACAGCATGTGCTGTATGTACTTTAGCCCTGAACATCATTTATGTGTAACAATAATTCTCAGTATAGCTTAAAGGCAAGATTCACTTACGTTTTTCGTGAAAATTAGGGATGATGCTCGAAACTCTTCGAGGGATTCTCCCACTTACAGACCTGTTGAAAGACAGGCTATCATAATCTGCTGTAAAACTAGTCTGTTTGAACCAATCTTCCATAAATCGAGCAGCAGCACCTTTATTATCACCGCTAATCAACGAATTCGTACGGCTCATAGAAGTTCCATGGGTAGCAAACCAGTTAAAACTACCTATAGGGCCCCATTCTTCATCAACAAACTTAATCAATGTCATATCTTTATCCACATTATACTTATATTTACTCCGTTCATTAGCCGGATTATTCAAATAAGCGCTCGGACTACGATTTATACTGGCATCCAAGAGTTCCCCTGTATCGCACCATTTTATAAATTTCAGTCACTTTTTCAAGATATATCATTAAGCCATAGGTAAACAAAATATTAACCTTTATTTATCAAAATCGAACCAGGACGGAGATTTTCATGAGCTTGTATAATACTTTTCTCAATACCATCAACGATAACATCAAACGATTGTCTTACAAATCCAAGAGACGTTACAATATACACAACGTATTGAAGATATCCACCAGGACCAGCATGAGTATGAATGCCACTAATGGCAACATTCTTTTCTGTATAAACCTCGCTGTACCTAAACAAAAGCAAAAGCTCGTTTATCGGAAAATACGCTTAACAACCTACTAAATCCTAAAGTTTGTGAGGCCATACAAGCATATACCTTGCTTTTAATCTCTCAAGTACTTTGATTGTAACAATCTGTGAAGCCATACAAGCATCAAGATTCACAAATACAACACGATTCCCTTCCGGTTCGGCAACGATAAAGGTCCGAGCACGTAATCTAAAGTGAATACCGGAAGCAATTTGTTCCATATTTGCATAACCCATCATATTAACATCAGCAGCAGGTCCAGTTATGTCATAGCTTCCAAGGCCAATCAAATAATTGGAAGCTGATAAAGACCCTTCAATTTGCAGTAATAAAAACAAGAACCCAAGAATTCTAACTGGTCTCTCCATAAAACAACAATCTTTACAAACCATCTTCATAGCTTTAGCTTTATTTCATTCCTCACTAAAACATTAAAACAAACAAGTAAGCTACGTATTTCAGATTCACACAATAATGGGTCTAACTTAGATCATACCATAGTTGAAAATAATCAAAATTTGGAAAAGAAAACTAAAGAAATAAGCAAATAGAATAATGGGTATGTACCTGTAGGGAAGAAGCAAGTTATCTTCTTTGGGTGTGAGCTCAAGTAAAGCTGGATAATTGGGTAGTTGACAAACACTGCTGAAAGGAGACAAAATAGTGTATTATTATATGAATAAACTGAATAAAGTGGTGAAATGTGTTCTAAACACTCACTTCAAGGGTGATCGGGGGCAAAGTGTTTATGGATTGGTGCGCCACTACCAAAGGGATGGGAGAATGGCGGAGTGATACTGGTTTGGTTGAGGTTGGTAGTGACCATAATTGGTTCGATTTTTCAATTTTTATATATTAATTTTTATCCATAAGTAGTTTTTTGAAAAAGATTTTTTATTTAGAATTTTTTATTATTTTAAATATAAAATATTTGTTTTTATATTATAAAAATTAAAATTAATTATAAATTAAATTAAAGGCCCTTGAAATATTTTTTTCTCATTTTAGTCCAATTTCTGAAGTATGTTTAAAAAAAATTCAACCAATTAAGTCATGCCACATTTCATTAACTTTTCACATAAAATAAATTTAAAAGAAAAATATCATTTCCTCTATAAACTCGTCCCTCACCACTACAGTTCATCACCAAGCTTCGCAACCCCCAACGCCCCCACAGTAGCAGCTTTGCACTAATTTAATCTAGCATGACCAGCCACACCGCACAATTACAATTGAAAAACATGATGGTTAGTTCTTATATCAATTGATATGAATTTTTGGAGAACCCCACCTCAAAAATTAGCTATTGAAGTTGGTCCAAATACTATTTTTTCAATGTCGGTTTAAAATTGGACTAAAAACTATAATATTTAAATATTTTAAGTATCTAATTGAGACAAAAATATATTTAAATATTAAAATAAAATAAAATCATGAATTAAGCCTAAAAATTAAATCTATTAATTTAATTTTAATTTAATTTTACGTAATTATAATTTTTTAACTTATATTTTATAAATCGTTTAAATATCTCGATTTTCAGATTATTATTCCTAAAGTTGGGTGAAGTGTAATAAATGGGTGTAGGTAATTGTCGGTGGGTGTAAATTGCAATGGATCCCTAATCACTAAAATGGCAATGCAACTGTAAGGCTTTTCCAAATACCAACCACCTCATCCTCCATTTTTATTTTTCACAACGTGGTCATGATGGAATAATGTGACGTGGTTATGATCTTATCCGGTGGTGGAGCGTAATGGAGATTCAAGAGGTTATGGTTCTCGATTGTTACCAATGTAGGAAGATGTGGGTTTGAGTGCGCTGAAACGCATTATCCTCCTATTTATAGGTTGGGAAGAGTTATTGGTAATTTTAGTCATTGTGTCACGAAGAACAAATATTATTATAACCTAAATGAGATTGTTCAAAAAATATATATTTGAATATGATTTAAGTATATTTTTAAACTTTATTTTTTTACAAGTATAGTTTACTAAATTAAACTAAAAATTATAAATTCTATAAAAGAAATCAAATTAAAAGACTTTGAAAAATTCTGGGGCAAAACACAAATTTGTCCTTTTTAAACACTAATTATAATATCAAAATAAAACATTTGAAAAAGACAACAATATGACTCAACCTAAAAAATACGAAATTAAAATCACCTTAGGCTAAAATAACCTGAACTCGAAATAGCTGAACCCAAAATGGCTCGAACAAGTAACTTGAAAATGACCTGAAATTACATGAACTCGAGATGCACCGACTTAATTAACTAACAAAACTAATTAAATGAATCTAAAACAGTCAGAATTCAAAAAAGACTTAAATTGGTACTCAAAATGATCCAAATTAATGCATTAATTTGAAATAATTCAAAAATTTTAAATTAGTCTGACTTAAATTTGACTCTATCTAAAACCAACATCAACTGTATAATTGCTAGGACCACAAACTTGAAGTCGAATAACATGGTTTCATTAAAATGGTGATAGAGAGACAATGAATAGTATTCAATCAAACTCAAATCGAGCTCCCAATAATAAGTTTTGAAATGAATCTCTAAAGTTATGTCCCTTTCTCTTTCAAATTTACCTATTACTATACCAACGTGAATATGATCTCCAGCAGACATAGTAAAGCTTTAGCTAGTGCACGAAAGTGCATACCATGATTCTTTTATCTACCAATAACTGCGTGCATTGCGCAATGGATGGGTTTTGAATGATTTTAACAGACAAGTTTGGTCAATGGAACATTCCATTATTGCTAACTCCATAAACTTTACACAATGGGAGCATACTCGGAGACAGACAAGTTGCCCCATTTTATGAAACTAGCTGCTGTTGGTACATTGAGAAATGGTGAGGTGATAATGCTGAAGCATAAGAAGAAAACAGTTACACGGGTCATCCTGATTTCATATATTTGTATGATTTGAAGAGCAATGAGATGAAGAAATTCAAGATGAAGATGAAAGATAGGCAAAAGTTCATATCCCATAGAAGCAGTCTGGTTATTCGGAGAACTTAGATGGATTTATCTGCAAAACTGAGCAATATTTTGTTCTAGAGTTTCAAATTTCATGAGAAAAGACTGTTTTGGGGTTATTTTAACGTCATATTCTTTGATGGGGAATTGTAATTTCTCTTGCATTGCATCAACAAGATGACAGCTTTCCAAACTACTGGGAAAATTTCATTTTTTTTGGTTTTAATAATGAAAAGAACTACAAAAATTTGCTTCAAAATTAGCATTTAATTGATTTTGGACTGAAGAAAATTGACCATTAAGATTGAGCTGTGATTATTATCATCTCTACTGTTATTAGACTTGTTCAATGATTAAATTCTCTTTTAGAAGATACAAAGGTATTAGCTTTCTTGTTGTGATCATGAATCTATTTAGGTTCTTCCAATATCAGATATGATTTTGTTATTTGTCTGTGATTACATGAATGGATACCATTTAGTATAACATTACCTTATTTTACACTCCTCATCTGATGTCAAAAATGTTACTTTCTGGTTAATTCGAGAATCTTGGAGAAACCAACAGCATTGGCATAATAACATGTCTGTTTATGGATTCCATAACATCAGATGCCAAACCTTTATTGCAGGGGCTTAGTATTTAAATTTTATCAAGTCAGGTTACTCTCCTTTAGTCATTTGTCTGTGTAATTAGTTCCATATTCATGCACATAATTAGTTCCATATTCATGCACATACATCGTTACTGCCTCTTAATTGACCTTAGACTTAATAAATTCTCACTTGTTATGCATGGGGAACATCGAAGGTTTTGTTGAAGCAGTAACGGCCCTTACTGTCTCACACAATAAATAGACAGGTTTTAGGTTCATTTCTGTTATGCTCCAAACGTCATCCATTGAATTTGTTTTTGTTTTGTTTTCCATTATATATCCATGGCTTCTGAAGATCCCACCAAGGTTTCAATCAAGCTTTTGATAGACCAAGAAAGCAACAAGGTAATTGTTGCTGAAGCTGGTAGTGACATTGTTGATATTTTTCGAAGTCTGCTTAAGTTTCCTCTCGGAAACATTGCACGACTTATCGGCAAACATCAATGTTTACAGCGAGCTGGTTGTTTGAATAACCTATATAACAGCGTAGAAAACCTTAGCCTAACCAGCTTTCGTACTGATGCATGTAAGTCTATGCTGCTTAATCCTAGAAGCATTTATGAAGACGAGTACTCGAAGAAATTGAAGCTTTACATGGATGTTAGTGAGCCTACAGGGTATTTCCTATGTAGAACTTATCTTTGTATAAAAACTGGTCGTTGGTTTAGTCATTATAAAACTTCAAGATGCAGTTGCGGAGAATTGATGGATAATCCGACTGATTTAAAAGTGGGAACAGTTGCAAATAAAGATGAAAGTGAGGGAGAATCAATGTTTTTCATAACTGATGATTTAACAGTAATGCACGGTTTGCCAGGTGATCTTATGAACATCCTTCTCAATTTAGGTATCAATAATGTTTGTCAGATTGAAGAAAAAGTAGTGGACATCAGTTCAAATGAGGTAATATATATCCTTGAACCAAATTCTATATATTTCCTTTGCTTGATTATTTCAGATTTTAGTTTGATAGTAATGTCCCTTTGATACTTTATGTCAGATGTTAAATCTTTTGAGCCATTCATTGTTCTCAAAGACTACTCTTACTGATGTTTTTCTGAGAAAACAAAGTACAATGTTCGTTGAACAGTCCATGCTCGTAGCTCCAAATGTGAAGGTGACAACTGAAAAAGATAGCAAAACAAGAGTGAAGATAATGCTGAGGAAATCAGATAGGAAGATATTATATGGTGAAGCAAGTGAAGATTTTGTTGATCTTCTATTTAGCTTCCTCACAATCCCTTTGGAATTTGCGTTGGAACTCTTAGGAGGTAAGGGTAATCTCACAATGGGATCCATCTCTAACTTGTTTAAAGATTTAGACACAATATTCTCCATAACCAAGCAGAATAGTTACCTGAATGGTATTCTTCCCCCGTTTTATAGTTGCCCAATTGAGCTTCCAAGTATCTGTTCTCAGCATCCTACAAAAATTTTGCATAGCTCATACGGTTATTTAAAGCAATTGGACCCAAAATCTCCGATCCCGAATGCAACAAACAGTAGGGGCTATTTTAAGAAAAAATCACTGTTTGTGATCACAGACGATCTTGTAGTTAAATCACTATCCTTGGTTTCCAGTTTTTCGTTACTAAAGGAAACAGGGACCCCTCTTTGTGATGTTGAACAAGTAGTCATTAGCATTGGAGAGGTTGAAGTAAGTCATATCTTTTCTACTTTTGATCAATTGAATATACTCAAATTTCATTTTTTTCAGTAATCTTAAAAATTTTGGTGCAGGCGCTTGCTCTATTGAGGGCTTGTTTATGTTCTTCTTCAGCTTTATCAGCTCTACTGAACCTTTATTGGAAATTGGCCAACCATGCTGCTGTTACATTTTGTGGTTGAAGTGCATGCAGCTTGATGACATGCTGCAGCACATATGCTTGCTGTAACAGCAAGGTTTCTCTTTAGTTTCATTCTAATTAATCTAGTTTAAAATGGACAAGTTGATGACAACTTGATGCATTAGGTGTTGAATGACTAGTTTAGGTGGCTTGTTTATGTGTACAAGCAATGTTTTAATAGTCCCAATGCTGATTAGTGGGGTTAGTTGACTACTTGTGATGTATTTGACTATAAATGTATGTTTTTTCTAGTTGAATGAATGAGCTGAATGAGCTATCAGCCATTAGCTCCCTTGCTGCACATTTGTGAGCAAGTAAAAATGCTTCTTGCACCTTGCTTCATGTTCTGTGCTCTTGTTCTCTCTTTTGTTGCTGCCTCTTGCACCAACAATTGGTATCATGAGCCTATGTCTTACGGGACCATTGATTTTGCTTCCCCTGCTTGTTGAAAAGAAAGAAGCTGTCAAAGCACAAGCAAGTCATTAAGGACTGCTTGTAGAGAAGATAATATCGGCTCAAACTTATAAGATCCCCAAACTAGCTTGAATAAGCTGAAGGAGGAGTTTAAAGGAAAGGTGTGAGCTTTCCAAATGTGCAAGCTTAGCAAGATGTCAAAGCTGCAAGCTTAGCAAAGTGCGAGCCTGATGAAGACACCTGTTGAAGACAATATGCAAAGATGTGAGTCTGTCAAAGGTGTGAGCTCAGCAACATGTGGAAGCTCAATGCGTGTTGTATAGTTGCAAGCCTCTTGAAGACAGTAAGCAAAGTGTGAGCCTGTCGAATTGCAAGCCAAAATGGCAGAATGAAGGCAAGCAACTATACTCACGAACTGTTTGTGCAAGAAGAAAATGAATTGGTCAGCTTGAATCAAAGCATCTAAGAGCTGCCAAGTTCAAAAAACTTGATGAATGACTGGTATTTGCAGCATGGAGTCCAAGGAGGAGTATTGGAAATTGGCCAACCATGCTGCTGTTACATTTTGTGGTTGAAGTGCATGCAGCTTGATGACATGCTGCAGCACATATGCTTGCTGTAACAGCAAGGTTTCTCTTTAGTTTCATTCTAATTAATCTAGTTTAAAATGGACAAGTTGATGACAACTTGATGCATTAGGTGTTGAATGACTAGTTTAGGTGGCTTGTTTATGTGTACAAGCAATGTTTTAATAGTCCCAATGCTGATTAGTGGGGTTAGTTGACTACTTGGTGATGTATTTGACTATAAATGTATGTTTTTTCTAGTTGAATGAATGAGCTGAATGAGCTATCAGCCATTAGCTCCCTTGCTGCACATTTGTGAGCAAGTAAAAATGCTTCTTGCACCTTGCTTCATGTTCTGTGCTCTTGTTCTCTCTTTTGTTGCTGCCTCTTGCACCAACAACCTTTATGTCAAGCAGCCAAAGCAAGAGCCACAGTAGCAATGTTTCTTTAGCAACATATTTCAATTCCTTGTCTCAATCTTTGTGTTTTGCCTTATCGTCTTTGTATAAAAAAAAACTATCAATGAAATGGCTTTAGGAGAGAACGTTGTGTTATTCAAGTATGATACCATAACAACAATGGAGGATAAGGTTTTTGGTAATGGCTTGTTGTTCCAATTTCATTCATGGGACCCATTGCGCATTGTACCACCATGAAAAGGACACATTTATTTCCATGTTTTCACCCTTAACCAAAATATCAACACCAAGAATTCTTCCATATCTTTGGCAACAATTAGATCATATTTGGGATTTAAAACTTGCAATTCCTACCTAGCATTTGCAACACACAAAAGAAGAGCATTATGTGCAATGTGTTTAAGAAATTTCAAGACAATGGTGTAAAGTAGAAACTTACAGTTTCATTATAATATGTAGGTAATCTTTCACTTTGACACTACATCTATTTGTGATACTGACAGTTGATCTGCAAGTTTTAATAACATAATATATGTAGTCTAGACTACTTAGGAAAAATCTTAAATATCCAACATTTGTTTAATATTCCTTGGCATTAAATGTGAGGTATTTAGTATTGTATTTATTGATTCACATAAATACTGGAGATAGGGAGACAAGGAGTTGCAATATGTTGGGAGATATGAATTAAACATTGTTTAAAACCACTGTTGAGTTTTAACTGAGAATTTCACAAATTCAAGTTGAAATGTTGGTGTTTTGACAGCAGCAAAGGAAGAAAACAGAGAACACAGAACAATGAAGCAAAATGAATGAAATATTTTTACTTGCTCACAAATATGCAGCAAGGGAGCTTATGGCTGATAGCTCATTTTGCTCACTCATTCAATAAGAAAATAATACATTTATAGTCAAATACATCACCAAATACTACCTACTACCACTAATCATACTTTGAAACAAGTAAAACTTAACTTGCACACAAGCTGATTATGTCAATCAGCACCTAAAAACATCAAAACTATACCAACTTAGTTTATTTTCAACTAAGTAACTTAACAAATTAACTAAACAACCTTACTGTTACAGCAAGCATGCGTGCTGCAGCATGTTTACAAGCTGCATGCACTTAACCAAAAATATAACAGCAGCATGGTTGGCCATTTTCAACATGAAAGTATATTAAAACATCGGCTGCAGCAATTTCAAATCCTTACGCTTGCTTGCCACCATTTTCAGTTGTCTCCTCCATATTTGGAGCTACGAGCATGAACTGTTGAACGAACATCATTCTTTGTCTCAGAAAATCATCAGTTAGAGTAGTCTTTGTGATCAATGAATGGCTCAAAAGATTAGGCATCTGATATAAGCAAGCAAAGGGACACATTACCATCATAACCATACTATAAATCATATTCAAAGGAAGAATATGGAAGTGTTGTTGCAAAATGACCGTTCATGTAGCATTTCGCGAATCCTTCAAGATTGGTGAAGTCGTCTTATGATTGGCGGATTCAACAATATTGGCGAGCTCATTACTTTGGGGAAGTAAAAATGCGAACTGGGGTCGCGGTAAAGTTGCGAGCTGCTTGAAGAAGAATCATGTAGATGCGAAGCAACTGAATCTGACGAGTTTACGTTCAAATTTTGTTTACAGAATTTATATTCCATTTCTTAGAAGCTTTAGAATTTATTAGCACAATATATTTGTTATTAGTACAATATAGAAGCAGTCTGGTTAGTTGGAGAACTTAAATGATTTTTCTGCAAAACTGAACAATATTTTTCTCTAGAGATTCAAATTTTATGACAAAAAGACTGTTTTTGGTTATTTTAGAGATATTTGATGAAAATAACCCAAAAAATTTATTATTTATGTAAATGGCCGTAATTCAAAAACAATCACTTAAATAACTTGAAATGAACCATACTTTAAGGGTTTTGGACACCCATGACTGACATCTATGTCCTCAATCTTCAAAAAATCACCTGATGATTAAAAAGTAAATAAATTTTATGGTGCAAGCCATTACATAGCCAACATATATATATATATTTCAGTATCTAAATTTTTTTTTTTGAGTTTTGGCTTTGTGGTGGCTGACACCACTTTGTGTTTCAAAGCATTTGGGCTATATCATGTTGTAATATACAATATGGTGTCTGTGTAATAGGCATAGGATTGATTAAAAAAAATTAGCTCAAATGCTTTAAATCAAAAAGTGGTATCGGTCACCATAAAGCCAAAACTCAAAATTCTTTTAGATAATGGAAAAAAATATATGGGTGTTGGCCATGCTATGACCTACCCCAAAAAAATTATTTTTTTAAACACTTTTCCAATCATCAAGTAATTTTTTGGGGATTGAGGACATGAGTGCTGGTCATGGGGTGTCCAAAACCTCTCAACAGTCAACACGGTTCATTTCAGATGATTTAGGTGATTTTTTTAATTAAGGTCATTTACGTAAATAATAAATTTTTTTGAGTTATTTTGATAAAATAGCCTTATTTTAGCTTAGGAAATTTGGTTCAATATGCTTATTATTATAATTTGATCATATGATATACTAAAATGATTTGAGTTCTTTATAAAGATTGAATGCTGTCATATTCTTTGATGAGGAATGGTAATTTCTCTTGCATTGCATCAACAAGATGACAGCTTTCCAAACTACTGTGAAATTTTCATCTTTTTTTGGTTTTAATAATGAAAATAATTAAAAAAAAATTGCTTCAAAATTAGCATTGAAGTGATTTTGGATTGAGGAAAATTGACCATTAAGATTGAGCTATGATTATTGTCATCTCTACTGTTATTAGACTTGTTCAGTGATTAAATTCTCTTTTAGAAGATACAAAAGTATTATCTGTCTTGTTGTGATCATGAATCTATTTAAGTTCTTACATTATAAGATATGGTTTTGTTATTTGTCTGTGATTACATGAATAAGTACCATTTAGTATAACACTACCTTATTTTACACTCCTCATTTTATGCCAAAAATGTTACTTTCTGGTTAATTTGAGAATCTTGGAGAAACCAACAGCATTGACATAAATTACATGTTCTGTTTATGGAATCCATAACATCAGATGCCAAACCTTTATTGCAGGGGCTTAGTATTTACATATTATCTAGTCAGATTAAATTAGTCCATATTCATGCACATACATCTTTACTTCCTCTTAATTGAACTTAGACTTAATAAAGTCTCACTTGTTATGCATGGGGAACATCAAAGGTTTTGTTGAAGCAGTAATGGCCCTCTTATGGTCTCACACAATAAATAGACTGGTTTTAGGTTCATTTCATCTGTGCTCCAAACTTTATCCATCTGAATTTGCTTTTGCTTTTGTTTTGTTTTCAATTAGATGTCCATGGCTTCTGAAGATTCCACCACGGTTTCAATCAAGCTTTTGATTGACCAAGAAAGCAACAAGGTAATTGTTGCTGAAGCTGGTAGTGACATTGTTGATATTCTTCGTAGCCTGCTTAAGTTTCCTCTTGGAAACATTGCACGACTTATCGGCAAACATCAAAGTGTACAGCGAGCTGTTTGTTTGAATAACCTATATGACAGTGTAGAAAACCTTAGCCCAACCATCTTTCGTACCGATGCATGTAAGTCTATGCTGCTTAATCCGAGAAGCATTCATGAAGACCAGTACTCGAAGAAATTGAAGCTTAACATGGATGTTAGTGAGCCTACAAAGTACTTCCGATGCTCAAATGTTTGTTGTCCAGAAAAATTGTTTAGTCATTATAAAACTTCAAGATGCCGTTGCGGAAATATGTTGAATTTTCCGATTCCTATAGGTAATGCAGTAATAGATGAAAGTGAGGGAGAACCAATGTTGTTCTTCATAACTGATGATTTAAGAGTAATGCAGGCTTTTCCAGGTACTCTTATTAATTTTCTTCTCAATTTGGGTATCTATGATGTTTGTCAGATTGAAGAAAAAGTTGTGGACATCAGTTCAAAAGAGGTAATATATATCCTTAAACTAAATTCTGCATATTTCCTTTGCTTGATTATTTCAGATTTTAGTTTGATAGTAATGTCGCTTTGGTCGTTTATATCAGATTAATCTTTTAAGCCATTCATTGATCTCAAAGACTACCCTCACTGATGTTTTTCTGAGAAAACAAACAACAATGTTCGTTGAACAGTCCATGCTCGTAGCTCCAAATATGAAAGAGACAACTGAAAAAAATAGCAAAACAAGAGTGAAGATAACGCTGAGGAAATCAGATAGGAAGATATTATATGGTGAAGCAAATGAAGATTTTGTTGATCTTCTATTTAGCTTCCTCACAATCCCTTTAGAATGTGCATTGGAACTCTTAGGAGATAAGGGTAATCTAACAGTGGGATCCATCTATAACTTGTCTAAAAATTTAGACACCACATTCTCCATAACCAAGCAGAATAGTTACCTGAATGGTATTCTTCCCCCGTTTTATAGTTGCCCAATTGAGCTTCCAAGTATCTGTTCTCAGCAGTCTACTACTTTTCATCATCACTGCTACGGCATTTTAAAGCAGCTGGACCCAAAATCTCCGAACCCCAACTCATCAAACAGTAGGGGCTATATTAAGAAAAAATCACAGTTTGTGATCACAGATGATCTTGTAGTTACATCACTACTCTCCGTTTCCACTTTTTCGTTTCTAAAGGAAACAGGGGTCCCTCTTTATGATGTTGAACAGAAAGTAATTAGCATTGGAGAGGTTGAAGTAAGTCATCTTTTCGAGTTTTGATCAATTGAATATACTAATTCTCATATTTTTTAAGTTTGATCATTATCTTAAATATTTTGGTGCAGGCGCTTGCTCTACTGAGGGCTTGTTTGTGTTCTTCTCCAGCTTTATCAGCTTTGCTGAACCTTTATGTCAAGCAGCCAAAGCAAGAGCCATAATAGCAATTTTTCTTTAACATCTGCAACATATTTTAACTCCTTGTCTCAGTCTGTGTTTTTCCTTATCATCTGGGTATGAAAAAACAACCATCAATGAAATGGCTTAAGTTTTTTTAATCGGTGAGAACACTGTGTTATTCAAGTATGATGCCAAAACAGCAATGCGGGATAAGTCGTTTGGAAAAGGCTTGTTGCTCCAATTTCAGGAATGGGGAGCCATTGCGCATTGTACCACCATGAAAAGGACACATGCATTTACATGTTTTCACTGGCAACAATTAGATCATATTTCAAAATGGTTTGCATTCTTACTTTTAAGAACCAAAAATATACTTATATTTTATCTAATAACAAAGATTCCGGATTTAGAATTAAACAATATCGATTCTTTTACAAAAATCATCATAGATATAAAAAAATAGCTATGAATTGCAATGCAGTCTTAACTTGCACGACTCATCCTACCAACTTGCAATTCCCTACCTAGCATCTGAAACATACAAAAGAAGAGTATTATGTGCTATGTGTTTTAAGAATTTATTTACAGGCTCTTGCTAAACTCAAACTAATTGCCTTTCTGTTTGAATAACCATGTTGACACTGACAGACATCCATTGGCATCAGCGGTCTTGTTGTGAACCTGCATCTATTTGTGACACAGACAGGGTTGTCCATCAAGTTTTTATAACATGATATATGTAATCTAGTACAAACTGCCAGACTATTCTTAGAGTACCTAGTAAAAATCTTAAATATCCAACATTTGTTTAATATTCCCTGGCATTAAATGTGAGGTATTTAGTATTGTATGTATTGATCCACATAAATACTGGAGATAGAGAGACAAGGAGTCGCAATATGTTGGAGATGTTGATTAAATATTGTTTAAAACTACTGTTGAGTTTTAACTGAGAATATCACAAAAAATTCAAGTTGAAAGTATATTACAACATCGGCTGCAACAATTCCAAATATTTACTCTTGCTTTGCCACCATGTTCAGTTGTCTCCTTCATATTTGGAGCTACGAGCATGAACTGTTCAACGAACATCATTCTCTGTTGTCTCAGAAAAACATCAGTTAGAGTTGTCTTTGAGTTCGATGAATGGCTCAAAGATTAGGTATCTGATAAAAGCAAGCAAAGGGACACAATACTATGATAACCATATTTAAAGGAAGAATACGGAAGTAAGTTAAGTACACAGTACCTCTTTTGGACCAAGTTTTAGAACCTTAACAGCATTCTTATTAACATTCTTGACACCAAGCCTATGAAGGAATTGAATGAGATCACCTGTTAAACCTTTCATCACTCTTAACTCAGCAGTGATGAAGAACATTGAGTCTCCATTAATTTCAGGTTTACCGCATCTCCCATCAGTTTACCAGCTTCTGTTGTCAACTATACCACCCGATTTTCGACATTACCAGTTTTCGCATATGAAATACTCTGTAGGCACACTAAAATTCATGCTAAGTTTCTAGTCCTTCAACTCGTCTTCCACAAAACAGAAACCAAAACAAAATGAAAAGAACAGAAAATTCTTAAATCCAAAATCACATTATGCTAATTTTGAAGTAAAGTTTACATCTTTTATTACGGGCAATAGTTCATCTTTCAATTTATTTTCAATTTGAAGTTGTCAAATTCTCAGTTACTTTTAAGTAACGTTTGTAACATCTTCAACATATTGCAACTCCTTGTTTCTTCATTTTTAGTACCAAAAATTATGAATTACAGAACCGATGGTGACCACCTCGAAACTGCAGTCATCGGCAAAAATGTGGACCACTTTGTACACACCATGGTAAGAGAGTTAATACCGAATCATGAACTCCATCTGGTGTTAACATAGTCAGAGCCTGTCAATGTATTCTTAACACAGCATAGACGCTGCTATTTGTTTTTGGCTCAGCCTCAGAAAATTATATTATGATTATGGTTTCATTCTTGAATAACATGGATTCAAAGCACATAAAAGAACTGTATACTTACTGGTCTTTTCAATTTTCAAAGTATAACCAAGGTCCCTAACGTGAGCTATTTCATTCAAACTCTTTTGTACTAAGACAGTGAAGCAAAAACCAAGATAGAAAAACAAGGAGATGCAAAAAGTTTGAGATGAAAATGAAACATTGCTTAAAAGTAATATTTTAGTATTGAACTGAGATAATAAAGTACTAAACATCTTAGAATATTAGGCGACTACAACTACATATCCTTGATACCGACACTAATATAATATAGCTTTTGATATAATTGCTCTTGATTTGGCTGCTAGACATAAACTTTCATTAAATCTGACAAAGCTGAAGATGAACACAAACAAGCCTTCAATAAAGCAACCGCCTGCATAACAATATTACTGTTAGAATGTGGCCCTCCATGCAGCTCAAGCACCAGTCATCCGATCATGCAGAGCAGGCCAAGACCAGAAGCTGTCGAACCAAGTGCTGCAATCTGTTTTTGTTCATTTTGTTGTTTTAGTCAATGTAACTCTTTTTGGTTCATATTGAACTACATTAGGTAGAAGATTGATGTATGAATGAGCTCTTAATCAGCTTTTCTTTCATGTACAAGTTTAGTTTTGTAAGTTCCAATGTCTTAGTGGTAGTTGGTGTAGATTAGTTGACCACATGTTGATTTTGACAAGCTAAAAGCTTGATTTATGTATTGGCAATATGCCATTGTTTATGTTAATGAAAATTATCAGATTTTCTTCCATATGCTCCATTCTTCCTTTGCCTTCTAAAAATTTTAAGTTCTGTTCTCTATTCTTGACAGTAGCTAAAAGCTTGAACTTCAAGCATTTTTCCTTCATATTTTACCTGGGTATAATACGTTGTTGCTGGTGCTCTGTTTGAAATTCTTACTTTACCCGGTTTTAAGATTGTTGAAACTCCAACAATTGGTATCATGACCTTAGTCTTAAGGGCCATTGATTTTGCTTCCGCTGCTTGTTAAAAGAAAGAAGTTGTCAAAGCATGTCATCAAGGACTGCTTGAAGAGAAGAAAACATCAGCTCAACCATAAGAGACTCCCAAACAAGCTTGAATAAGCTGAAGGAGGAGTTTTCAAGGAAATAATGTGAGCTTTCCAATGTGCAAGCTGCAGGCTCAGCAAAAATGTGCAAGCTGCAAGCTTAGTAAGATGTCAAAGCTGCAAGCTTAGCGAGAAGTGATAGTTGGGAGCCTGTTGAAGACACCTACTGAAGACAGTATGCAAAGATGCGAATCTGTCAAAGGTGCGAGGTCAACAACATGTGGAAGCAAGAAGAAGCAGGACTGTAATTAACAAGGGAACAAGGCAAGATGTGTTTGAATGGTGATACCAACCAAGGCTGTGAAGGAGGAGAACACTCCATTTGATGAACAAATCTGCGGCACAAAAGACTAAGATAGTCAAGTGTGTGAGTCAGATTTGGTTGAAAATGAGTCCATGGTTGAGAAAAGTTGAAAATGAAGTGCTTGTGCAAGTTCAACTTTAACCAAAGCATATAAGGACTGCCAAGTTCAAAAGCAGACTAGTAGTGTTGAAAATGGCCAACCATGCTGCTGTTATATTTTTGGTTAAGTGCATGCAGCTTCTAAACATGCTGCAGCACGTATGCTTGTTGTAACAGCAAGGTTCACTGATTTGCAAGCTAAGCTAGGATTATGTAACATGCAAGCCAAGGAGGAGTGTTGAAGTTGGCATGCATGCAGCACATGAAACAGCCAAGAAGCAGAACAAGCTGCAAAGCCATACTTATGCTGGCTAAAGTTCAAGCTGCTATGTTACTTCAAGCACTAGGTTAGTTTTTTAGTTCAAAATGAACTAAGTTAGTATAGCTTTTAATGTAATTAGGTACTGACAGATTGATAAATCAGTTTACCTATGTGTGCAAGTAATGTTTTCATAAATTCCAATGTAACTTAGTGGTGTTAGGTGGATGTTTAGGTGTTGCAAAACCAGGGTGAAAATTGGAAATGGTCAGTTCATAAATGCTGAAGGCAAAGGAGAAGTGCTGATATGCACTGCCACAGGTGACAAGATCATCAAAAATGTGCTGTTGGTACCTGAAATTGATAGAAATCTTCTCAGCATTGCTCAACTGCTTGAAAAGGGCTACTCTGTTGTGTTCAAAGGTCAAGAGTGCCAAATCACTGATCCAAATGGATCAAGCCTTATAACAGTCACCATGAGTGACAAATGTTTTGAAGTTGACTGGTCAGGTGACTCACACATAGCCCATACAGCTTCAACAGAAAATACCAAGCTTTGGCATCAAAGACTTGGTCATGCCAACTTTAAGTCTATGGCTCGGATGGTCAGTAAGGAAATGGTTGAAAACTTCACCAAGACAGTTCAGAATGAAGATGTTCGTGAAGTCTGTCAGATGGGAAAGCAAGCTAGGCTTCCATTTCCTGCAAACACCACCTGGAGAGCATCAAGCAAGCTGGAATTAGTGCACACTGATGTTTGTGGCCCCATGAGAACTGAGTCACTTAGTGGCAACAGGTACTTTATTCTCTTCATTGATGATTTTACCAGATACTGCTGGGTTTATTTTTTAAAGCATAAGTCTGAGGTTGCTCAAGTGTTTATGAAGTTCAAAGCTGCAGTAGAAACAGAAACACGCTGCAAGATAAAGACCATTAGGTTAAATAGTGGGGATGAGTACACTTCAGCCCAGTTCCAAGCCTTCTGTAATGATGCTGGCATCAAACACCAGTTAACAAATGTTTATACACCTCAACAGAATGGGGTTAGTGAAAGAAAAAATAGAAGCCTATTGGATATGGCTAGATGTCTCTTGTTTGAGAAGAAATTGCCTAAAAATTTGTGGGCTGAAGCAGTTAACACTGCAGTCTACTTACAAAACAGGCTTCCAACCAAAACCTTAAAACAAAAGACTCCATTCGAAGGCTGGCTTGGATTCAAACCTTCAGTACAGCACCTAAGGGTGTTTGGTTGCTTATGCTATGCTCACATACCAGCTATAAAGAGAGACAAGCTGTCAAAAAGAGCCAAACCTGGTATTCTGGTAGGCTATAGCTCTGTAAAAAAGGGTTATAGGATCTTGGATCCCTCAGCCAACAAAGTTCAAGTAAGCAGGGATGTAGTATTTGATGAGAAGGCATATTGGAATTGGGAAAGAAATCAACCTGAAGCCACCTCTGAAGAACTCATGACTGATCAGTTTGATTCTGAGCAAAATGAGCCTGACATGGATGTTGATGATGAACCAGTCAGAGGCACAAGAACATTAGCTGAAGTTTATGAGAGGGCACATGTTTCACAAGAAGAACCAGGCTGCTTTGAATATGATGAAGCACATGAAGGTTGGAGACAGGCAATGTCTGATGAGATAGCCATGATAGAGAAGAACCAGACATGGGAACTGGTTCCTAGGCCAGACAACAGGAAAGTTATTGGAGTAAAATGGGTCTATCGAGCCAAGCAGAATGCAGATGGGAGCCTAAACAAGCTCAAAGCCAGGCTAGTTGTGAAAGGCTTTAGCCAAAAGTATGGTCTGGACTACATGAAAACATTCGCACCAGTGGCCAGGTTAGACACCATCAGGCTGTTGGTTGCCTTAGCAGCTCAAATGGAGTGGAAAATCTATCAGCTTGATGTAAAATCAGCTTTTCTCAATGGTTACCTAGAAGAGGAGATATATGTGGAGCAACCTGAAGGTTTCAAAGTGCCACACAAGGAAGACATGGTCTACAGGCTGAAGAAGGCCTTGTATGGGTTAAAACAAGCTCCTCGGGCCTGGTATAGTAGAATTGACAGTTATCTGGTTGGTTTGAGATTCGAAAGAAGCCTCAGTGAGCCTACTCTGTATGTCAAAAAGGAAAATGGTAAAACACAGCTTATTGTGTCTGTGTATGTTGATGACTTATTGGTTACAGGAGGAGATCAAGCCATACTTACTGATTTCAAAACCAAAATGCATCAAATGTTTGAGATGTCTGATCTTGGAGAAATGACCTACTTTCTAGGGATGGAAGTGACACAATCACAGGCTGGATTCTTTTTTAGTCAAAGAACTTTTGCTATAAAGATTCTGAAAAAATTCTCAATGCAGAATTGTAAAGCAACAAGCACTCCAGTTGCTGTTGGAGAAAGATTAACAAGTCAAAGCAACTCAGAAAAGGTTTGTGAGACAACCTATAGAAGCCTGGTTGGATGCTTGCTGTACTTAACAGCCACAAGACCTGACATAATGTTTGTAGTGAGTCTATTATCAAGATTTATGCACTGTTGCAATGAGGACCATTTTCGAGCAGCAAAAAGAGTCCTCAGGTACATCAAAGGTACCCTGAACTATGGCATGCATTACAGCAAGGCAAAAGATCTAAGACTCATTGGTTATACTGATAGTGACTGGGCTGGATCAAAAGATGACTTGAAGAGTACCTCAGGGTATGCCTTTACCCTTGGTTCAGCTATGTTTTGCTGGAGCTCCAAGAAGCAATCAATTGTTGCTCAGTCAACAGCAGAAGCTGAGTATGTGGCTGCTGCTGGAGCAGTAAACCAAGCCATCTGGCTTAGGAAAATCCTTGGTGATTTAAACCTATATCAAAAGGAAGCAACAGAGATTTATTGTGATAACATGTCTGCTGTTGCAATTGCAAAGAATCCTGTCTTCCATGGTAGAACCAAACACTTCAACATTAAATTGCATGTAGTAAGGGAGATGGAACAAGCTCGAGAAATAGAGCTGGTTCATTGCAATTCAGAAGACCAAGTTGCTGACATTTTCACAAAGGGCCTAAGTACTTCAAGATTTATCAAGTTAAGGAAAGAACTTGGAGTTAGCAGCATAGAGTCCAAGGAGGAGTGTTAGAATGTGGCCCTCCATGCAGCTCAAGCACCAGTCATCCGATCATGCAGAGCAGGCCAAGACCAGAAGCTGTCGAACCAAGTGCTGCAATCTGTTTTTGTTCATTTTGTTGTTTTAGTCAATGTAACTCTTTTTGGTTCATATTGAACTACATTAGGTAGAAGATTGATGTATGAATGAGCTGTTAATCAGCTTTTCTTTCATGTACAAGTTTAGTTTTGTAAGTTCCAATGTCTTAGTGGTAGTTGGTGTAGATTAGTTGACTACATGTTGATTTTGACAAGCTAAAAGCTTGATTTATGTATTGGCAATATGCCATTGTTTATGTTAATGAAAATTATCAGATTTTCTTCCATATGCTCCATTCTTCCTTTGCCTTCTAAAAATTCTAAGTTCTGTTCTCTATTCTTGACAGTAGCTAAAAGCTTGAACTTCAAGCATTTTTCCTTCATATTTTACCTGGGTATAATACGTTGCTGCTGGTGCTCTGTTTGAAATTCTTACTTTACCCGGTTAAAGATTGATGAAACTCCAACAATTACATTACAGATTATGATTATAAAGTGACTGAAAATGGGAAATTTAGATTGATCAAAACTCACAAGGAGAATGACTTACTTCAACCTCTCCAATGATAATAACTTGCTCTTCAACATCATCGACCGAGATCCCTATTTCCTTTAGTAAAGAAATGCTAGAAACCGAGGATAGAGATTTCACTACAAGATTATCTGTTATAACAAACAGTGAGTTTTTCTCAACATAGCCCGAACTATTTTCCGTGTTTGGCGTTGGAGACTTCGGGTCCATAAATGTTAACAGCCTGCCTGTTTCATGGTAACATGTCAAGTAGAAGTTAAGGCCATTTGGTCTTGGTACTGAGTAACAATAATATTTAGGAGGTTTACAAGAACGGATATCGGGAAACACATCGGGACAACTATAAACAGGGGAAGAACACATTTCCGGGATTTCTTTTTCTTTATGGAGAATATAGTGTTTAAATCGTTCAAGAAGTTCGATATGCATCCAATTGTGACGTTACCATTACCATCAACAAGTTCTAACACAGATTCTAATGGAATGGTGAGGAAGCTAAATAAGAGGTCAACAAAATTTGCACTTGCTTCAGCATATAATAACTTGCTATCAGACTTTCTCAACATTATTTTCACACTTCTTTTGCCATCATTTTCATTTGACTCTTTCATATTAGGTGCTCGTACGAGCATGAATTGCTCATCGAGCATGGCTGTACTGCTGAGAATTCCTTGTTTTCTCAGAAAAACATCGGTTAACGTCATCTTTGAGATAAAAAGATGGCTCAAAAGATTACACATCTGTAAGCAAAAGGACACACAATTATGAAACTTAAATCACATTGGAAGTTAGAAAGTAGTAAAAAGGAAATTATCAAAATTACCTCTGCTGATCCAATTTCTAGAACCTTTTCTTCAATGAGACTAACATTCTTGATACCAAAATTGAGAAGGGATTGAATTAAATCACCTGGTAATCCTTGCATTATTCTTAGATCGTCAGTTATAAAAAATGTCGATTCTCCCGCAGTTTCATCTTTTACCACATTCTTTTTCACTCGAAGAATAGCTTCTTTATTCATCAACTTCCAACAACTGCACCTTGTAGTTCTGTAATAACTAAGCCAACCTACCGGATTTCGTCTACAAACCCTTTTTTCACAAACAAAATACTGGGTAGGCACTGTGAACCCCTTGTTAAGCTTCAAGCTCTAGAACTTATCTTCATGAATGCTTCTTGGATAAAGCAGCATTGATTTACCAAGACAACATTGTTCTCTGTGTAAACCTCACCATACCTAAACAAAGGAAAGCACTACCATTGAAAATCATGTTAGCAAGTGAAAATCCCTTTCAATTTCAGGCAATTATGATTCTATATATGAAAGACTGATGTACTATAATGAAAATATGAGAGTTTACATTAATGATAATGCTTCTCAAGATTATAATTGCTAAGGCAAAGTGTTATAATTGGTTTTAAGAATGATTGATACATATAAATAATATAATCATACTGATGCTAAATCTAGGAAAAAAAATTACATTATATTGTTGTTATGGTTTCATTCATGAATAATATGGACCCAAGCACATAAAAGAATAGTACATTCTTAGAGTTAAAATGTAATTTTACTATTTTAATAGTTTATATTTTTATAATTTTTAAAATTAAATCAAAATTTTATTATTCTTGAAGGTTAAAGTATAATTTTACTATTTATTAAATTAAATCTTGGAAAATTTTAATGGGCAAAAAATGAAACTTCACATTTTAAAGGGTCGAAACCATATTATTAAAACAAAATACTTGAACTCTGCTCACTCGAGCTTGAGCTCAACTCAAGAACGATGAATCAAACTTAATTTTTTTCTATTCGAATTTGAATAGCTTACATATCATTTTAGGCCCTTAATTGATACCTAGATAGGTCTGAACTTGTCAATAACAGTTGACTGGCCATGATCTAAGTTATATATGTTTTCACTGTTAGAACCGTAAAAATAAGATCTGATAAAAACTTAATTACTTGTAAACTAGAGTCTATCATGTTAAATCATTAATAACAAATCAAAATTAAATGCGAAAGTGTACCTGTATTCATCAATTTTTTAGAATATTCGAATCTTATTGTTTTGATCTTCCAAATTAACAAACAGATAATGTAGAGAATGTGACTCTTTTCTAAGCAAGTTAACTATACCCTTAATATATAACTTTTGCACATTGATAAAATTGCACTTTGACACCTAAAAGTAATAAAATTTTAATTTAATCCTTTAAAAATTACATCTTAATTATAGTCTCCCCTAAAAAATATTTTTCACTTTGACCTTGTCAAAGCACATATATTGTAACTATGATTTCATGCTTGAATAACATGGGTTCCAAGTACATAAAAGAACTGTATATTTACTGGTCTTTTCAATTTTCAAAGTATAACCAAGGTCCCTAACTTGAGCCATTTCATTCAAACTCTTTTGTACTAAAGCAAAAACCAAGATAGAAACTGAAACATTACTTAAAAGTAATATTTTAGTTTTGAACTGGGACAATAAAGTACTATTACATGAAAGTAAACTAAAACATCTTGACTATTAGGCGACTACAGCTCCATATCCTTGATACTGCAACAACAATAGAATGTAGCTTTTGCTATAATTGCTCTTGCTTTCGTTGCTAGTGTTGAAAAGTCAAATTAAAAGGGGTGTTGAAAAGTCAAAAAAATGGGAGGTGCAAGTGGCACCGAAAGAAAAAAATGGTAGGCAAGTTGTTTAAAGTTGAATGGGATAATTGCAATTTTGGTCCCTAATTTTTTAGGCCATTTGCAATTTAGTCCCTGAACCTCAACTATAAATAGGCATAACCATTTCTCATTTACACCATCCCAACCAATCTTTCTCTCTTAGTTTTCTTTCTTCTCCCATTTGAGAATTCTTAAGGAATTCTATTTGTTTGTAATATTTTGAAGATAGTAAAGTTATCATCTGGTGTTAGTGCCCGAGGACGTAGGTATAGTTTACCGAACCTCGTTAAAACTCTTGTGTTCTTTCTTGTCCTATTTTTCTTTCAATATTTGAGGGTATAATAGTAGTATTTAATTGTGCTATTAAATTACTATAGAAGGGATATTCTGACTAAGGAAAGACTTGGTATTTAAGAGATCCATGTGATCCACCTCTCTTCCCTAGGAATTGAACTTTGTGTGATTTTTTAGTACAATAATTTACACGCTTCGGACCCTATTGGAACAACAAGTGGTATCAAAGCCGAAGGTTAATCGTAGTATGCTCTGTAGTTGCAGTTTGAACTGATCTTCCACATCAGAAAAGATTTCCTTAGGTATATTGAAAGATTATGGAGAAAACGGTCGGTGTAGGAGCTTCAACATCGTCCATGTGGACAAGACCGACAATTGCAAATGCAAGACTGGCTGTGGAGATCTTTGATGGCACGGGCCATTTTGGTATGTGGCAAAGTGATGTTCTAGACGCCCTTTTTCAGCAGGGTCTAGACATTGCCATTGATGAAGAGAAACCAGATGATGTACAGGAGAAAGATTGGAAGGCGATCAATCGGTTGGCATGTGGCACAATTCGATCATGCCTTTCTCGAGAGCAGAGGTATGCTTTTTCAAAGGAGACTTCTGCAAATAAATTGTGGGTGGCACTTGAAGAAAATTTTTTGAAGAAAAACAGTCAAAATAAGCTCCACTTGAAGAAAAGACTGTTTCGCTTCACTTACGTCCCAAGTACCACAATGAATGATCACATCACCAAATTTAATCAGTTAGTCACTGATTTGCTAAATATGGATGAGACATTCAAAGATGAAGATTTGGCTTTGATGCTGTTGGGGTCACTTCCTGAGGAGTTTGAGTTCCCAGAAACTACTCTACTTCATGGCAGGAGTGATATATCTCTGAGCGAAGTCTGTGCCGCCTTATACAGTTATGAACAGAGAAAGAAGGACAAACAGAAAAACTCAATCAGAGATACAGAAGCTTTAGTAGTCCGAGGTCGTTCATACACTCGGAAGAAAACTCAGAAGGGGAGATCAAAGTCAAAGTCCAGACTCGGGAAAGATGAATGTGCCTTTTGTCATGAGAAAGGCCACTGGAAGAAAAATTGTCCAAAGCTGAAGAATAAGGGAAAAGCTGCTGTAGATGCTTGTGTTGCAAAGCATGATACTAGTGACTCTGAACTATCACTGGTTGCATCATCATCGTCGTTCCATTCAGATGAGTGGATATTGGATTCGGGTTGTACCTTTCATATGTCCCCTAACCGGGAGTGGTTCTCTGATTTAGTAGAACTAAATGGAGGAGTTGTTTATATGGGCAATGACAATGCCTGTAAAACTGTTGGGATAGGTTCAATCCAATTAAAGAATCAAGATGGATCAACCAGAGTTCTGACTGATGTTCGGTACGTGCCCAGTTTGAAGAAAAATCTCATCTCATTGGGAGTCTTGGAATCCAATGGTTCAGTTGTTACTATGAGAGATGGGATTTTGAAAGTGACATCTGGCGCACTTGTGATATTGAAGGGCATCAGGAAAAATAACTTGTATTACTACCAAGGTAGTACAGTTATTGGAGCAGTCGCTACAGCTTCCGGTAACAAAGAATTGGACTCAATGCAGTTGTGGCATATGAAGTTGGGACATGCCAGCGAAAAATCCTTGCAAATTCTGGCAAAGCAAGGATTGTTGAAAGGTACAAAGGCTTGCAAATTAAAATTTTGCGAGCATTGTGTTCTGGGAAAGCAAAAGAGAGTGAAATTCGGTACTGCTATCCATAATACAAAAGGTATTTTGGAATATGTTCACTCAGATGTGTGGGGGCCTTCCAAGACACCTTCATTGGGAGGAAAACACTACTTTGTTACTTTTGTTGATGACTTTTCCAGAAGAGTTTGGGTGTATACCATGAGAACTAAGGATGAAGTGCTTAGAGTTTTTCTTAAATGGAAAACTATGATCGAAAACTAGACTGGCAAGAAAATCAAGCGGCTTAGGACGGACAATGGAGGGGAATATAAAAGTGATTCGTTCTTCGATGTGTGCCAAGAGTATGGTATTGTTCGACACTTCACAGTTAGGGATACACCACAGCAGAATGGATTGGCAGAGCGTATGAATCGAACATTGCTGGAGAAAGTTCGATGTATGTTGTCCAATGCTGGGTTGGGCAAGCAATTTTGGGCTGAGGCTGTGACATACGCTGACCATCTTGTTAATCGTTTGCCATCATCTGCATTAGAAAGAAAAACTCCTATGGAGGTATGGTCTGGAAAACCGGCTACAGATTATGATTCCTTACATGTGTTTGGATCCACTGCATATTACCATGTAAAGGAGTCAAAGTTAGATCCGAGGGCAAAGAAAGCTCTCTTTATGGGAATCACTTCTGGAGTGAAGGGATTTCGTCTTTGGTGCTTAAGCACAAAGAAAATGATCTGTAGCAGAGATGTTACCTTTGATGAATCTGCCACATTGAAAAAGGTAGCAGATAAAGATATTCAGACGAGCAATACTCCACAGCAGGTGGAGTGTACTCCAAAACAGGTGGAGTTTGAGCAAATGGGGATTTGCCCAGTTAATAAGTCTAATTCTCCAGCCACAATGGAGGAATTAGAGGTTGAAGAGGTTGAAGAGGTTCTGACCCAAGAACCACTAAGTACACCAGAACCAGTTGCAGTTGCAAGGCCACGGAGAGAAATTCGTAAACCTGCTCGATTTACTAATATAGTGGCCTACGCCCTTCCCGTTGTTGATGATATTCCCATCACTTATCAAGAAGCAATGCAAAGCTTAGAAAGTGATAAATGGAAAAGCGCCATGGATGAAGAAATGCAGTCTCTCCTGAAGAACAATACTTGGGAGTTGGCGCAATTACCGAAAGGTAAAAGGGCAATCGGATGCAAGTGGGTATTCGCAAAGAAAGATGGATCTCCTAGCAAGAAGGATATTCGCTATAAGGCAAGATTGGTAGCTAAAGGCTACGCTCAGAAGGAGGGAATTGACTACAATGATGTATTTTCCCCTGTTGTGAAGCATTCCTCCATTAGAATTTTGTTTGCCTTGGTAGCACAGTTGAATTTAGAACTAGCTCAACTTGATGACGGCTTTCTTGCATGGTGAGTTAGAAGAGGAGATCTATATGACTCATCCCGAAGGATACACAGATGCTGGTGGTAGAAATTGGGTTTGTAAGCTGAACAAATCGCTATATGGATTGAAGCAATCCCCGAGGCAGTGGTACAAGCGATTTGATAGCTTTATGAGAAGGCAGAAGTACACAAGAAGCAAATTTGACAATTGTGTGTATTTGCAGAAGCTGCATGACGGATCTTTCATTTATCTACTCTTGTATGTTGATGATATGTTAATCGCTTCGAAGAGCCAAAAAGAGATAGATAAGCTAAAGGCTCAGTTGAATCAAGAGTTCGAGATGAAAGATCTAGGTGAGGCCAAGAAGATTCTCGGCATGGAGATAAGTAGAGATAGACAGAGAGGCAAGCTTTGTTTGAATCAGAAGCAATATCTGAAAAAGGTATTACAATGTTTTAGTGTAAATGAAAACACAAAACATGTAAGTACCCCACTTGCTTCTCATTTGAAACTTAGTGCTCAATTATCTCCGAAAACTGAAGAAGAAAGAGAATATATGGCAAAAGTCCCATATGCTAATGCAGTTGGGAGTTTGATGTATGCGATGGTGTGTACGCGGCCTGACATTTCACAAGTTGTTGGAGTTGTGAGCAGGTATATGCATGATCCTGGAAAAGGACATTGGCAAGCTGTGAAATGGATTCTACGGTATTTTCGAAAAACCGTAGATGTTGGTTTAATTTTTGAACAGGATGAAGCACTTGGTCAGTTTGTAGTTGGATATGTTGATTCCGACTTTGCTGGTGATTTAGATAAACGTCGTTCAACTACGGGGTATCTGTTTACTCTTGCGAAAGCCCCAGTGAGTTGGAAGTCTACCTTACAGTCTACAGTAGCTGTGTCTACTACAGAGGCAGAATATATGGCAGTTACAGAAGCTGTTAAGGAGGCTATTTGGCTTAATGGATTGTTGAAAGACTTAGGAGTTGTTCAAAGTCACATAAGTTTATATTGTGACAGTCAAAGCGCTATTCATTTAGCGAAAAATCAAGTCTATCATTCAAGAACCAAGCATATCGACGTAAGATATCACTTTGTGCGGGAAGTCTTTGAAAAAGGAAAAATTCTACTTCAGAAGATTCCGACAGCAGATAATCCCGCAGATATGATGACCAAGGTGGTAACAACAATCAAGTTTAATCATTGTTTGAACTTGATTAACATCCTGAGAATTTGAGCACCTTCAGGTGTATGGCGCTCGAGAGCGCATTTGGAGGCACTACAAAAGATAACTTTATCGAATTTGGGGAGTTGAAGGAAGTGTGTGAAGATGTGATTATCCTAATCAAATCTTCAAGGTGGAGATTGTTGAAAAGTCAAATTAAAAGGGGTGTTGAAAAGTCAAAAAAATGGGAGGTGCAAGTGGCACCGAAAGGAAAAAATGGTAGGCAAGTTGTTTAAAGTTAAATGGGATAATTGCAATTTTGGTCCCTAATTTTTTAGGCCATTTGCAAGTTAGTCCCTGAACCTCAACTATAAATAGGCCTAACCATTTCTCATTTACACCATCCCAACCAATCTTAAGGAATTCTATTTGTTTGTAATATTTTGAAGATAGTAAAGTTATCATCTGGTGTTAGTGCCCGAGGACGTAGGTATAATTTACCGAACCTCGTTAAAACTCTTGTGTTCTTTCTTGTCCTATTTTTCTTTCAATATTTGAGGGTATAATAGTAGTATTTAATTGTGCTATTAAATTACTATAGAAGGGATATTCTGACTAAGGAAAGACTTGGTATTTAAGAGATCCATGTGATCCACCTCTCTTCCCTAGGAATTGAACTTTGTGTGATTTTTTAGTACAATAATTTACACGCTTCCGACCCTATTGGAACAACAGCTAGACATAAACCTTCATTAAATCTGACAAAGCTGAAGATGAACACAAACAAGCCCTCAATAAACCAACCACCTGCAAAACAATATTGCATTACAGATTATGAATATAAAGTGAGTGAAAAGTGGAAATTTAGATTGATCAAAACTCGCAAGGATAATGACTTACTTCAATCTCTCCTATGCTAATAACTTGCTCTTCAACATCATCGACTGCGACACCTATTTCGTTTAGTAAAGAAATACTAGAAACCGAGGATAATGGTTTAACTACTAGATCATCTGTGATAACAAACAGTGAGTTTTTCTTGACATAGCCCGAACTGTTCGTTGTGTTCGGCTCTGAAGACTTTGGGTCCAACAGTTTTAGGGGCATTCCTCTTCTGTTAATTGCACTTTCCAAGTAGTATCTCCTGTTTATGCTAAAGGGGTTTGTCATTAAACAATATGCAGGAGGCTGCTGAGAACAGATATCTGGAATCTCATCTGGGCAACTATAAAATGGGGGAAGAACAACTTTTTTGGAATTCTTTGACTTCGTTACAAATTCATATACATATCCTAAAGGGTGTGTGAGGAAGCTAAATATTCTTTCAGGCCAACTATAATCCTGGAGAGTCTTTGGCTTGGCTATGGAGAATATAGTGTTTAAATCGTTAAACAAGTTAAAAATGGATCCAGCTATGATGTAACTATCACCTACAAGTTGTAACACCGATTCTAGAGGGATTGTGAGGAGGCTAAATAAGAGGTCAACGAAATCTTCATTTGCTTCAGCATACAAGATCTTCCTATCTGACTTTCTCTTCAGTATCTTCACTCTTGTTTTGCCATCTTTTGCAGTTGTCTCCATGGTACTTGGACCTATGAGCAAGGGCCGTTCAACTAACATCGTTCCTTGTTTTCTTAGAAAAACATCGGTCAGAGTAGTCTTTGAGATCAATGAATAGCTCAAAAGATTAACTATCTGATATAATCAAGCAAGGGGACACATAAATTACTATCATAATCATAGTCTAAATCATATTCAAAGAAGAAAATGGAAGTGAGTTAAGTACACAGTACCTCTTTTTGACCAATTTCAAGTTCCTTAACAGCATTCATATTAACATCCTTGATACCCAACTTATTAAGAAATTGAATGAGATCACCTGGTAATCTTTTCATCACTCTTAAATCGTCAGTGATGAAAAACCTGGATTCTACTTTACTGAACCCTCCCTCATTTTCATCTTTTACCCCATCTCTCTCCATTTCTTCTAAATATATCTCACTATTCATCAACTTCCCGCAAGAGCATCTTGAAGTTTCACAATAACTCAACAAACCACATCCCCTCGTTTTGCATGTAAAATACTAGACTGGCTTGTCTTTATGAGTGCTTATAGGATAAAGCAACATAAGCTTACATGCATGGTTTCGAAAGCTGTTGAGGCTGAGATTCTCGACGCTGTTGTTTAGGTTATCCAAGCAACCGGTCAGCAGGCTTTCATTTTTGCGAAAGAGTAGACCAATGTTTCCAAGCGGCAACTTAAGAAGGATGCGGAGAATATCAATAAAATCATTCCCAGCTTCAGCAGGAAGTACCTTGTTTCTTTCCTGGTCTATCAACAGTTTGATTGAAGCCGTGAATGTTTTAAAAGCCATAGGTACAGAATGGAATACAAAACAAGAGAAACTTCAGACGGGATGAAGTTTGGAACACAGCACAAACCAACCTCAAATTCACTGATCTATTTATTTATTTTTCTTATTTAACGAAAGATAGCTAATCCCTGATATTTCAGAGAATCTTTTTAAGAATATATTGTGTTTCTTTTAATTTTATTCTATTTTCATATGTTCTTTCAAATCATTTTCCTGGTACTTCTCCACAGAAGAAAATAGGAGAATTTGCATTGTTTTCCTTCCAGGATTCTTCATTAAAGGAAAAAGATATCTAAGGGAAAATGAATGATGGTTGTGAGTGGAGTTGGAATAATTCCACTTAGCTTTCAAGCAATATGAAAATGGGATTGAATTATTCGTTTCTTAAACCGAAGTGGTCCAAATTTATTCTCCTAAACTTATATAATACGCTTCATGTATTCGAACTCATGTACTATTGTATTGGCAATAATATTTATCTCAGTTGAGCTAATACTTTGTTGGGGTTTTGACAACAGCAAAGTAAGAAAATAGAGAACACAGAACAATGAAGCAAGATGCAAGAAACATTTTTACTTACTCACAAATGTGCAGCAATGGAGCTTATGGCTTTTTAGGTCACTTTTGCTCAATTTTCAACTAGAAAAAACAATACATTTATAGTCAAATACATCACTAAATACTACCTACTACCACTAATCATACTTTGAAGCAAGAAAAACTTAACTTGCACACAAGCTGATTATGTCAATCAGCACCTAAAAAGTATCAAAACAATACCAACTTAGTTCATTTTCAACTAAGTAACTTAACAAAGTAACTAAACAACCTTACAATTACAACAAGCATACGTGCTGCAGCATGTTTACAAGCTGCATGCACTTAACCAAAATATAACAACATCATGGTTGGCCATTTTCAACACTCCTCCTTGAGCTTATCTCAGGCAGAGGCGGATACAAGGGGGGCTGGCAGTGGCCCTGGCCCCCCCTAAAATGAAAAATTTATATTTAGACTCTTAAATTTTTATTTAAAATTTTAAATTAGTAAAGGTAAAATTGTACTTTGGCCCCCTAAAATTATAAAAATTCGATTTAATCATTTAAAACTTATAAATATATAGACTGTAAAAAATTAAATTTTTATTCGGCCCCCCTAAAAATTTGTTCTGACTTTGCCCCTGATCCCAGGCCTGTTTTGGAGACTCACAAGCCATGATCCTTGTAAAGATCAAGTCTGACACACTGTTTTGGATGCATGACATTGCTTTGTATCTCTTGGCTCTATCATCAGAATGCTACCTGATCTGAGCCACAGTGGGGTTGGCTCTCAAATGTGGTGGTTCAACATCCGAGTTGACAACCTCCCACAAGTCAAATGCCTGCATGTAGGTCTTCATTTTCCCTACCCAAATGTGGTAGCCTTCACCATTGAACACTAGTGGTGGAGCTGGAAAGAAACCGGATAAAGACATGGTTTTGAGGATTTAAAAAAAATTGAGAAGTCCACTAAGAAATGAGCTCTTGATACCAATTGTTGGAACTAAGAAAACAAAATGAGAAATTTGACAGAAACTTGAGCTATAAGGCTCGATGTCTTGCTGAGGAAAACATTCAAAATCAGCTTAAGAACTTGAGTAAAAAACTAGAGAATGAAGAAGAATTTCTAACAAATTTCATTACAAATGAATTGAGGCATAAAGCCATTACATATACCAGCCAATAAGCTGGTCAAAATAAGCAATTGTCACCTAAACATTTACCTAACACCACTAAGTAACCTAATAAATTGATAAACATAACTTGAACACACAGTAAAGCTAATTCATCTATCCATCAGCACCTAATTACATCAAATATGTTACCAACTTAGTTCAAATCTAACTAAGTAACGAAATATTTCCTTGAAGTAACAAAATCAGCAGCACAGGCTCTAGCTGCAACATGCATGGCTCAGACTGCATGGTCTGCTCCTTGTGCTACTCATTGTCCTGCATGGAAGCCAACTTTAATAGACTCAATTGATATGTAAATTTTTTAATTGATTCGATATCTTTATCATATAGAACTAAAATATTATCTATATTAACGATTGAATTTTTTTTTAAAATTAAATGAATAATTAGAATTTGTTTTAATTTATTCGATACTAACTATGCATAATTTTAAGTAAAAAACATGAAAAGAAAAATAAGTTAATATTACTCAATTTAAGTGGTGTGTCGAATACGAGTATCCAACCGACATAAATGTATTTAATTTTACTAAATTATCTTTTCTTTTTTTTATGATCATAAATCTAATATGATCATATATCCAAATTTTTAATTATGGTTAAAAAAAAAGGAGCATGACAATAAACTCTCTCATTTCTTAGTTAAATCAGTATGCAATGTTCATTTGTTCTTGATATTTGATATTTGATATTTGATATTTTTGAGTCCTACGTGAAATAATAAATTTGACTTTTTAAAAAAAATTATAAAATGTAATATAATAAAAGTCAATTTTTTGGACACTAAAAGATAAAACATTTATGGTGGAAAATTAAAAACTTTAATATTTAATTAATTTATTTTAGTCTGAAAACTTTTTTTCATATTAAAAATTAAAAAAATATCTTTTAAGATCCCTTTTAGCTTTAGACGATGGACAGTTGCACTCTCAAACGATCCCAAACGGGGCCTGCATACGAGGATTCAGTTTGGCATCTCCCAATCTCTTAATTGGAAAAGTCGTTTGGAAACTATCCAATGGTAGTCTGTAAATCTGGTTACCATTAACTTATCTATCAGATGACTTTGGAAAGTCAATACTTACATTTTCCAATTATTTTTCCATGAAGAAGTGGGGGGCTCCATAATTGTAGCCACATGACTTTGAAAAATGGTAAATTGAACCAATTTAGGGGATATAGAATAAGGTAGTATCAGAGTTCAAAAATAACTTATTTTGCACTGATGAACAAAGCATTCTCAACTACAAATCATTCTCATCCCTAAAGAAATTGATTCAGGTTGATGGAGCTATCAAGAAAGCATATGGAAGTGTTCAACTCTTTTTTTCTTGTTTACGTTAAAGTTATAATTTTTCTCTCATGCTTCAACTTGCTTGGTTTAGCAACAAGCAGCCCTGTAGTTGGAGGAAACGACACTGATCGACAAGCTTTACTCCAGTTCAAAGCGAAGATAACCGGTTATCGGCTTAAGGTTATGGAATCTTGGAATAGTTCTATTCACTTCTGCCAGTGGCGTGGTGTTACCTGCGGTCGTAAGCATCGGAGAGTCACCAAGTTGGAACTGCAACACTTGAAACTCTCAGGATCTTTATCACCGTATGTTGGAAATATGAGCTTTCTCAGGGAGTTGAGTCTTGTGGGCAACCGCTTCTACAACAAGATTCCTCAAGAAATTGGTCGTTTAAGAAGACTGCAAATATTAGACCTGACCAATAACTCCATCAGTGGTGAAATTCCTTCCAATTTATCAGCTTGTTCTAAAGCTTATAGTAGTTTATCTGTCAGGCAACCAACTAACAGGAGAAATACCTGCTTTGCTTGGTCATTTGTCACACGTGAAATTCCTGGGTTTTAGAAACAACGATTTGAGAGGGAGTATCCCACCTTCCTTTGGGAACTTGTCATCCCTGGAGGAGCTTCGTTTGGAATCTAATGGATTAACCGGGATTATACCCGAAGCTCTTGGACGATTGACAAATCTTTCATTTTTTATGGTAGCAGAGAATGCAATATCAGGTATCTTTCCTACGGCAATGTTCAATCTCTCCAATATTTTAGCCATTGATATTGGTGGAAACAAAATTCAAGGTACTCTTCATTTTGACTTAGAGATCACAATGCCAAATCTTGAATTCTTTTCCATCTGGGGAAACCAAATCTCTGGACAAATCCCGATTGCACTATGCAACGCCTCAAGTCTGGATATACTTCAACTTAACAATAACAGACTCACTGGAAATGTGCCTTCATTGGAAAAGTTGGATAAACTAAGCGAGCTTCAACTAGGCGCCAATGCTTTGGGACGTGGGAGAGAAGGTGACTTGAACTTTTTTTGCACTTTAGTCAATAATACCAAACTATTAAATCTATATGTAGGGGTAAATAATTTTGGAGGGGCATTACCCAAATGCATTAGCAATTTTTCTAGCACCCTCTTACATTTATCAATATATCAGAACAAAATATCGGGAAGAATCCTGGATAGGATTGGAAACCTCATCAAATTGGAAATTCTAGATGCATCACAAAATCAACTATCAGGTCCCATTCCCTTCGATATTGGGAGGCATCAGAAGCTACAAAGATTTTTCTTTGATAATAATTTTCTCTCTGGGACTATTCCCTATTCTATTGGAAATTTAACCATGTTAATCGAAGTTAATTTAGCTTTTAACAATCTTCAGGGCAGCATTCCTTCAAGTATTGGTCACTGCCAAAATTTGCTTGCAATGAGTCTTTCTCATAACAATCTTAGTGGACCAATACCACCTCAAGCATTTGAACTCCCATCCTTGTCTATTTTTCTAGACTTAAAATCAAACTATTTGACTGGTGGCCTTCCTCTTACAGTAGAAAAACTGAAAAATCTAGGTGCATTTCGTGTTTCTCGAAATAGGTTATCCGGTTTGCTTCCAAACAACCTTGGTAGCTGTGTACGTTTAGAAGCACTGTTTTTAGAAGGCAATTTGTTTGAAGGGCCCATTCCTTCATCTTTGAGTTCATTGAGAGGTCTTGTGGCATTGGATGTTTCTGACAATAATCTTTCTGGTGAGGTTCCAGAATTCCTTGTGAGCTTTGGGGCATTAAAGTATTTAAATCTCTCTTTCAATGATTTTGACGGAGTCATACCAAGCGAAGGAGTCTTTAAGAATAAAAGTGCTACATTCGTTGAGGGAAACAATAACCTTTGTGGAGGCATTCCTGAGTTACACTTGTCAAGATGTAACTCAAAAACATCATCAGACACTTCCCTTAAATTAAAAGTTGCAATTATCGTCGTGATTTTAGGGGTGACTTTGGTCTTCTCTTGTCTCCTCATCCTGTGGTTTAGAAAGAAGAAAGAGCAGCCAACAACAACTTGTGCAGAAAATTCCATTTTACAGTTGTCATACCAAAGCATCCTAAGGGCCACAGATGGATTCTCCATACAAAATTTGCTTGGTTCAGGAAGCTTCGGTTCTGTATACAAAGGAATTCTCGAAGAGAGTGGAGCAATTATTGCAGTAAAGGTGCTTAATCTTCTAAATCGTGGAGCTTCTAGGAGTTTCTTGGCTGAATGCGAGGCCTTGAGGAACATTCGACATCGAAATCTTGTCAAGGTATTAACAGCCATTTCAGGTGTTGATTATCGAGGCAATGATTTTAAAGCATTGGTTTACGAGTTCATGGAATATGGAAGCTTGGAGGAGTGGCTACATCAATCTATCAACAGGAATGAGTCGGGCATTATGAGAAACCTGAGCTTTTTTCAAAGAGTTAATGTGGCCATAGACGTTGCTTATGCACTCGAGTATCTACACCATCATTGTGAGACGACAATCATTCATTGTGACCTCAAGCCAAGCAATATACTGCTTGATCAAGAAATGGTTGGCCATATAAGTGACTTCGGCTTAGCAAAAATCCTTTCTTCAGATAGGCTTAACTATTCTACTAATCAGTCAAGCTCCATTGGATTAAGAGGGACTATTGGTTATGCTCCACCGGGTAAATTAAGTTTTTTTTTTCCCCTTCTTCTATAATATAAAAGCAAAACACACAATCTAGAAGTAGTTTTTCATATATCTAGAGCTTGGATGTAACAGGCTATCTTTATATTTTCCAAGGATTTTCTTTTGCAATTATTTCTATATGTAATTTGTGATAAGTTAATTGTAGAATAAGCCATGGGAAGTGAGTTGTCGACAAAAGGTGATGTGTACAGCTATGGCATTCTCTTGCTCGAGATTTTCACCGGGAAAAGGCCGACTGATGATATGTTCAAAGAAGGTCTTAGCATTCACAACTTTGTTGAGGCAGCTTTGCCAGAACAAGTAATTGAGATTACAGATCCCATTCTTCTTCAAGAGAGAGCTAGACAAGGTACATTTACAGAATTCACTCTCAATGACAAGCATCTTCAACACTTGAATTCAATATTTGAAATTGGACTCACTTGTTCTGCTGAATCACCTACCGAGAGGATGGACATGAGTGATGTTGTTTCCAAGCTTTGTTCTATTAGAGTCAAACTTCTTCATCCAACTCGCGTATATCGTGAGCGCCAAGCTTTATATATTGCTCAATCAGCAGGTATACAATAATATTTTAACAAAATAATCAAATCATTACTTGACTTAGAAGCAAATTAAATTCCACTACTTTTCATATAAATGATTTATTCAAATAATTTGAACAAGTAACATGTATTTTGGTTACACTCAATGGAAGTAACTTCGATGGTTTAGAGGTTTCCTTGTTTCCATATGTTGCAGGTACCTAAGGCGCCGCTGTATCAATGAACTTGAAGGGCTTAAATCAGGCAAAGCGTGGCTATTTTCTTTTATTCATGCTAGTTTCAACTTATGCGTGTTGAATGTGAACTTTATTATAGTATAACTCCGTAAACTTGTAAACATATATTTATTGACAGAGTATTATGTGCTATGTGATAAGAGTTTATTTACAGGCTCTAGCTTAATTCATCCTAATTGCCTTTCTGGTTCTAAACACCTAGATGGAATGTGTTAAGAATTTTTTGACAGGCTCTAGCTTTAACTTTTGATAGACCAGGAAAGAAACAGGGTAGTTAGTCTAGCAACCAAAGCAAGAGCGACTATAGAAAAAGCTATATTATATTTTGTTGCAGTATCAAGATTCGATATTGTTGAAAAGTCAATTAAGGGTGTTGAAAAGTAAAAAATGGGAGGTGCAATTGGCACCGAAAGAAAGAGCGATAGGCAAGTTGTTTAAAGTTGAATGGGATAATTGCAATTTTGGTCCCTAATTTTTTAGGCCATTTGCAAGTTGGTCCCTGAACCTCAACTATAAATAGGCCTAATCATTTTTCATTTCAACCATCCCAACCAATCTTTCTCTCTTAGTTTTCTCTCTTCTCCCATTTGAGAATTCTTAAAGAATTCTATTTGTTTGTAATATTTTGGAGATAGTAAAGTTATCATCTGGTGTTAGTGCCCGAGGACGTAGGTATAATTTATCGAACCTCGTTAAAACTCTTGTGTTCTTTCTTGTTCTATTTTTCTTTCAATATTTGAGGGTATAATAGTAGTATTTAATTGTGCTATTAAATTACTATAGAAGGGATATTCTGACTAAGGAAAGACTTGGTATTTAAGAGATCCTTGTGATCCACCTCTCTTCCCTGGGAATTGAACTTTGTGTGATTTTTTAGTACAATAATTTACACGCTTCCGTCCCTATTGGAACTACAGATATAACTTTTAAGAATGTTTCATTTTAATCTCCAGAATATTGCAACTCATTGTTTTTCAATCTTGGTTTTTCGTTTATTGTCTTAGTACCAAAGATTATGAATGAAATGGCTTAAGTTAGAGACCATGGTTTCACTTTGAAAATTATAAGCACCAGCAATATACCATTCTTTTCTGTGCTCGGAAACTTGTTATTTAAGAATGAAGCCATATCCACAATGTTTTATTTTAATCTGCAGTGCTCACTGGAACCATAGTTTGGCATCTCTCAATCTCTTAATTGGAAAAGTTGTTTGGAAGCTATCCAATGGTTGCCTGTAAAGAGATGGTGATAAAATAATATAAGCCACCCTTTCTTCAATATCAACAGTCAGTGAGCATATAAAAACTAATCTATAAGAACCATAATAAAATAATAAGCAACACAGGAAATTCCTACTTATTCAAAATAAGGCAACAAACTAGGAACAATAAATATGTAACATAATAACAAAATATTGCTAAAAAGAAGGTAATAAAAATGATCTAAGTCGTGAGAGTGTTGATGTCTCTTATAACATTGTTAAGCTTTGGCCTGCAATGCAACATTAGACCAGCATTGAAGATGAACCAGTGGAGCAACAACATTTTGTTTATTTTGTTCATTTGTAACTTAATTTAGTTTCTTTGTAATTTGTACTTCAAGTTAGTAGGATTTGGTCAAGATTTGAATATGATAGCTAGTATGTCGGCTACATTTTGTTTGTAATTTTAGTTATGCTTTAGTCAAGCATTTATGGGAGCAGTTATACATTTGGTAACTGTCAATTTTATTATAACATATATACTTTTGCTGGATGAAATGAAAGGTAAGAAAAATTCATTTTCTTCCTCAACAATTTGTTTTTGCTTCTGTTTTTGGTTGTTCTTCTTGTAAGTCTCAAGTCTTTGAAGCTCAAGCTTCTTTCATACTTTATCCGGGTTTATTACCTTGTTGCTCTATTTTCAAACACAGCTTCATATTTCATCCGAATTACTTGGTTCTGTTTTTCTTCCTGTATGCAAAAAACCTCAACAAACATGCCCTTAAAACTATTGGACCCCAAATCGGCAGAGCCAACCACAACAAAAAGAAGGGGCTATGTCTCACTCTTTGCAGTAACAGATGATCTGATAGTTAAATCAGTATCCTGTCTTTATCTTGTAACAAGAATTAGAGGTCCTGGTTGATAAAGTTGAAGTGCAAGTTATTAGCATCAGATAGGTTAAATGTAGACCACTTTGTATTCCATGGTAAGAGAGTTAATGCCGAACCATGAACTCCATCTGGTGTAAACATAGAGAAGAGCCATTTACAATTTATAACATAGCAACCGGTACAACACACATAAAAAGAATATTATATTGTGATTATGGTTTCATTCTTGAATAACATGGGTTCCAAGCACATAAAAGAACTGTATATATCCTGGTCTTTTCAATTTTCAGAGCATAACCAAAATCCCTAACTTATGCCAATTCATTCAAGCTCTTTGGTACTAAGACAATAAAGCAAGAACCTAGATAGAAAGACAATGAGTTGCTAAATGTTGGAGATGAAAATGAAACATTGCTTAAAAGTAATATTTTAGTTTTGAACTGAGACGACAAAATACTATTACATGAAAGTAAATTGGAACATCTTGAAAATTAGGCAACTACAACCCCATATCCTTGATACTGCAACGATAATATAATGTAGCTTTTGCTATAATTGCTCTTGCTTTGGTTGCCACACATAGAGCTCCATTGACTCTGACAAAGCTGAAGATGAGCACAAACAAGCCCTCAATAAACCAACCGCTTGAAAAACAATATTGCATTACAGATTATGAATATAAAGTGACTGAAATTTGGAAATTTATATACTTAAACTCGAGCCCAAACTTATTCTATATACAATTCTTTAGGATAAAATAGTAATTTGATCAAAAAATTATACTCGCGATCTACTCGAATTAAATGCTAAAATGCTTGAACTCACCAACAAGTGTTGGATGCAACAGCAAGACATGTTACATGTTCCGTCCTTAGAGATTACATTGTTACAAAGGCTTTGAACACAAATAGTAAAACAAACATGGAGACAGGGATGAAGCAAAAAAAAAAATTTCTCATGGGTTGAATTAAGTTGTACACTTTTATGAGATTTAAAATGCAATTTTAAAATTCTAATAGCTCATATCTTTATAAATTTTAAAGGATTAAATCAAAATTTTATTATTTTTAGAGGTCAAAATATAATTTTACTATTTATTAAATTAAAATTATGTCAAATTTAATGGGCGAAAAGTAAAATTTTACATGAGCTTGAACTCTACTTACTTGAGCTTGAACTCAGCTTCAGAATGATGAATCAAATTCAAACTTTTTTTTTCATTTCGAATTTGAATCGCTTGCAAATATGAATATCTCGTCTTAATCCCTTAATTGATGCAATAGATAGGTTTGAACTTGCCAATAACACTCAGCTAGCCATGATCTGGGTTATGTACGTTTTCATAGCTCTAGTTAGGGGTAAGCGTTCGATCAAATCGAGTCGAATTAAGTTAAAAAAATTCAAGTTCACGAATCCTATTTTGTCTTTTTAACTCAATTTCATTTTTTTTAATCGAGTCGAATAAAATGAAATTTGTGTCGAGTTGAGTCGAATCAAGTGAAATTGTTCGAGTTAAATTAAAAAAAAATTAAACATGTCAAATAAAAATATTATTACAGTATAACTAATTTCATTTCAGAACACATAAATTTAAAACGATATATATTTGAAAAAAATTTCAGTTGAGTATAATAAATTTGAATATTAATTAGGTCTCAAAAATTATTATTTTAGAATAATTTTAATTTTTTATAATTTTTTAAAATATAAATATATTATTTTAGAATAATTAGGTCTCAAATTAAGTTATTCGAAATTTGAATTTTTTTTTCAATTTTTTAAAATCAAATAGAGTTTTACTTACCCTAACTCTAGTTACTCTCCCTAGAAATTATTTAGGTAATTAGTCCATAATGATGCACGTACTTCATTAAGTGTTCAGTTCATTGACCTAAGTTAGTTTATAAATTATCATTTAAAATATGTATGGGGAACATCAAAGGTTTTCTTGAAGCTTTAATCGCCGTCTGTTGAAAGTTGGCAACAATGCAGCAGCAGGCAAATGTCCAATGTGTAATTTGATTGTTAAAATTTTTTGTAACATGTGACTTATGTTTAATTTGATTGTAATTTTTGTTTTGCTAAGGTTTGTCACGCACTTAGCTGATTCTTAAGTTATCATTAAGCTGATTTTACAGCTTGGATACTAGCAGAAGCAATATTTTGTTTTCTTCCAATGTAATGAAGCTGCTTATGTATGTTGTAATGTTGCTTATTGTAGTAATGAGAGTTGTCAATTTTTCTCTCAACCAACTTGTGTTTTTGCTTCTGTTTTTCATCTTTCAAACACAAATTTTCTTTGTTTTTAATCTTTGAATGCTGATATAACTCAACACCGTCTTATGGACACGCACAATAAATAGACTGATTTTAGTTTCATTTCAGCTGTGCCCCAAATTTCATCCGTCTGAGTTCGCTCTTGTTTTGCATCAATGGCTTCTAAATCAACCAGGATTTCAATCAAGCTTTTAATTGACCAGGAAAGAAACAAGGTAATTCTAGCTGAAGCTGGTAATGATTCTGTCGATACCCTTCGTAGTATCCTTATGTTTCCCCTCGGAAGCATCGCTTGACTTTTCGGCAAACATCAAATTCCAGAGCCTGGTTGCTTGATTAACTTATTCAACAGCGTCGAAAATCTAAACAGTAACATCTTTCGTGCCCATGCATGTAAGTTTATGCTGCTTTATCCAAGAACCATTCATGAAAACAAGTTGAATAAAATGAAGCTTAACATGGATGTTTCTGAGCCTACAAAGACTTATATGTGCGAAAATGTGAAGTGTAGTGAAAGACTAGTTGGTTTATTGAGTAACTATAAAACTACAAAATGCAGTTGCGGGAAGTTGATGAGCAGGGATGGTTCTGGAAGGGAAATGGATGTAGTAAAAGATGAAACTAAGGGAGAGTCCATGTTTTTCATCACTGATGGTTTAGTAGTGATGAAAGGTTTGCCAGGTAATCTCATTCAATTCCTTCATAACTGGGAATCAAGAATATTTTTCATCAGATCAAAGAAGAAGTTCTGGAAATTGATTCATATGAGGTAGTATTATCCATAACTCTTTACAGCATTCATCCTTTCAATAATGTTTTAGTTTGATTATTATGTCTCTCATTGCATAACTATTTTCAGATGTCTAATCTTTTGAGCTATTCACTGGTCTCAAGGACTACTTTGACTGATGCTTTTCTGAGAAAACAACGAATTCTCAGCGGTGAAAAGTCCTTGCTCGTAGCTCCAAATATGGAGGAGACGGTTGAAAATGATGTCAAAACAAGTGTGAAGATAATACTGAGGAAGTCTGATTGGAAAATATCATTCGCTGAAACAAATGAAGATTTTGTGGGCCTCTTATTTAGCTTCCTCACCATACCTTTTGATTCTGTATTGGAACTCTTACTAGGTAGTAATCTCACAATTGGATCCATCTCTTATTTGCTTCAAGATTTAAACATTATGCTCTCCATTACCGAGCCAAAGTATTCCAAGAAAGCTGTTCTTCAACCATTTTATAGTTGCCCAAAGGAGTTTCCAAGTATCTGTTCTGAGGTAAGGTTTTCCTCATTTCTGGACCCGAAGTCCCCAAACCCAAACTCGAGATACAGCTCGGGCTATGTCCTGAAGAACTCATCGTTTCTAGTAACAGATGATCTAGTAGTTAAATCAGTATCATCTGTTTCTATTATTTCTGTACTGAAGGAATTAAACATCCCACTTGTTGACGTTGAACAGTTAGTTATTAGCATTGGGCAGTTTGAAGTGAATTATCTTTTCTTGAGTTTTGATTATCTTTGTGGATTCAAAATCTATAATGCCGTGTGTTTTGGTGCAGGCACTTGCTTTATTGAAGGCCTGTTTGTGTTCATCCTCACCTTTATCAGCTTTAAAGAACTATATTGTCAAGAAACGAAAGCGTAAGCCATTACAGTGACGTCAAAAATAACTTGTCTAAACATTAGTTTCTAAGTATTGTTTGTTTAACAATTCAAACATTTTTCAACTCCTCGTCTCTCTTTGTTTTTGCCTTATATAAACCGGAACTTACAAAATGAAATGGCTTTAACTTGATCTTATGCAACTAGGGCAAAAATAGACCCTGACAACAATTAGATCATATTTCAAAATGGCTTGCATTCATGCTTTTAAGATTCAAAAATATACTGATATTTTATCAATAACAAAGATTCCACATTTTTGAACTTAACAATATTTTATCGATGGTTTAGAGGTTTCCTTGTTTCCATATGTTGCAGGTACCTGGTAAACCTTGCATTATTCTCAGATCGTCAGTTATAAAAAATGTCGATTCTCCCGCAGTTTCATCTTTTACCACATTGTTTCCAACTTAACATTCAAACAAGAACAAAAGCAAAAGAACCGAAAAATGAAAGAAGAAAGTTTGAAAACTTGAATAATGTAACCGGATAACAATTTTCATTGAATGAAATCAAAATATATGTGAAGGTTACATGAAATTGGACAGTTATCTAACAATGTAACTGCTCCCACTAATACACAACTAATACAAGTTATATTTCAAACTTAAGCAAGCTCATACATCAGCCATTACATCAAGTACAAATAAAAAACTAATCCTTATGACTTTGAATACAAATTTCAAGCTAACCAAACAAGTTACATTTGAACAAAATAAAACAAAATGAACTGAAGAAGCTGCTGCACTCGGTTCTGCTTCATTTTTGGTCTGCTTGGTGAGCTGCTGGTCACATGTTACATTGCAGGCCAATGCTCAAAACTCCTCATTAGACTATATGCAACATACACCAATCCTGTTTCTTAAGTCCTTGAACTTTGTTGCACCAAGTGTCCAATTGATCTTGTGAGCAGCAATGAATAAGACTGATTTCTTCTGATTGCTCAGCCTCTCGAACAAAGTGAAACTTGATCTTAAAATGCTTGGTTCTTCCATGAAGAAAAACTGGATTCTTAGCAATAGCCACTGCTGATTGGTTGTCAATTTTGATTTCAATAGGTTCAAGTTTCTCTTCATTTAGATCACATAGCAACTTTCTAAGCCAAATGGCTTGATTCACTATTGCTGCAGCTGCAATGTATTCTGCTTCAGCTGTGGATTGAGCAATAGTTTGTTGCTTCTTAGAACTCCAACAAAAAACTCCTGAACCAAGAGTAAAGAAGTAGCCAGAGGTGTTCTTCATGTCATCAACAAAACCAGCCCAGTCACTATCAGAATATCCTGTTAGCTTGAGCTCATTTTCTTTCTTAAACATGACTCAATGGTTCAGAGTCCCTTTGATGTATCTGAGGATTCTTTTAGCTGCCTTAAGGTGAATCACATTGCAGCAGTGCATAAATCTTGAGAGGAGACTAACACCAAACATAATATCAGCCCTAGTTGTTGTTAAGTAAAGCAGGCAACCTACTAGGCTTCGATATTCCTTTTCATCAACTATTGCTTCATTCCCATCACTAGACAACTTCTCCCCTTGTGCTACTGGTGTGCTCACTGATTTGCAGTTTCACATGCAAAATCTGTTAAGGATCTTTAATGCAAAAGCATGTTGGCTGATAAAAATGCCTTGATCAGACTGGTTCACTTCCATACCAAGGAAGTATGTCATGATTCCTAGATCTGTCATCTCAAATACTTCCAGCATTTGCTCTTTAAATTCATTGATCAATTCATCTTTGCTTCCAGTCACAAGTAGATCATCTACATAGAGTGACACAATCAATAAGGTTTCACCTTCTGATCTCTTCACATAGAGTGTGGCTTCACTGACACTCTTTTCAAATCCAAGCCTAGGCAAGTAAATGTTTATCCTGCATACCAGGCCCTTGGTGCCTGTTTCAAGCCATACAAGGCTTTCTTTAGTCTATAAACCTTGTCTTCTTGTCCTTGGACTTTAAAGCCTTCTGGTTGCTCTATGTAAATTTCTTCCTTGAGAAAACCATTCAAGAAAGCTAATTTGAAATCAAGTTGATGAACCTTCCATTGTTTCTGTGCAGCAAAAGCAACAAAAACTTGATTGTGTCAAGCCTTGCTACTGGAGCAAATGTCTCCATGAAGTCAGTACCATATTGCTGACTATAGCCCTTCACCACCAACCTTGCCTTATGTTTGTTTAAAGAGCCATCAGAGTTGAATTTGGCTCTAAAAACCCACTTGACACCTATGACTTTCTTCTGGTCTGGCCTATCAACCAAGTCCCATGTCTCATTCTTCTTGATCATCTCAAGCTCAGCTTCCATAGCATTTCTCCAGCATTTGTCCCTTGCAGCTTCTTCATAGCTCGAAGGCTCAACTATAGCAACATTGCATCTGTGGTAAATGTCAGAAATGAATCTGGTTTCTCTCACAGGAGGATCATCATGTCTGTATTTTCTGATTCATTCTCAGTTGGCTCTAGGCTGATATCAAATTGGTCTTCATCAAACTGGCTTGTATCTGAACCTTCCAAACTCCAAAACTTCTCCTCATCAAATTTGATGTCCCTGCTCACCAAAATCTTCTTTGTTGAAGGGTCATACACTCTGTAGCCCTTTTTGGTACTACTGTAGCCAACAAATATACCAGGAGTAGACTTTTTCTCAAGTTTGGTTCTTCTTTCATCTGGAATAAGCACATAGCACACACATCCAAACACTTTCAGATGGGAAACTGATGGTTTGAATCCATACCAGGCTTCAAAAGGTGTTTTGTCCTTCACTGCTCAAGTTGGAAGCTTGTTCGGTAGGTAAACTGAGGTGTTGACAGCCTCAGCCCAAAATTTACTTGGAAGTTTGCTTTGAAACAGCAAACATCTGGCCATATTCATCACTGTTCTGTTCTTCCTTTCACAAACTCCATTTTGCTGTGGAGTGTAAACAGTGGTTAGTTGATGATGGATCCCTGCATACTCACAAAACTTTTGAAACCTCTCAGACAAGTATTCAGTCCCATTGTCAGTTCTCAAGGCCTTGATCTTGCAGCCTGACTGGTTCTCTACTAGTGCCTTGAATCTGCTAAAAGCATCAAACACTTCTGACTTTTGTTTCATGAAGTAGACCCAGCAAAATCTGGTTAAATCATCAATGAACAGCACAAAATATTTGCTGTCATTCAATGAAGGGGACTTCATTGGTCCACAAACATCAGAATGCACCAGTTCAAGTCTTTCTTGAGCTCTCCATGCCTGGTTCACTGGGAATGGCAATCTGGCTTGTTTACCAAGCTGACAAACTTCACAAACAGTGTCTCTTGCCTCAACTTTGGACATATCCTCTATCAAATTTAGCTTGTGCAACAGATCAAGTGATCTGAAATTAGTATGGCCTAGTCTTCTATGCCATAGGCCAACATTATCAGCTAAGCTTGTATAAGCTTTCTTCTCGAGCTGATTCACATCAAGCATGAAACATTTGTCTACCATGCCTACAGTAATCATTTTCTAGCCATGAAAGTCCTCAATAATACATGAACCATTCTTGAAAACTAGGGAATACCCTTTTTCAACTAACTGACTAACGCTTAACAGATTTTGATCAATGTCAGGTACAAAAAGCACATCTGAAATGACTTTGTTACCTGAACCGGTGTTGATCACTATATTCCCCTTGCCTTTCGCTTCAATCAGACTCCCATTGCCTATTTTGATTTTTGAGGCATAGCTTCTGTCAAGGTCTTTGAACAGACTTTCATCAGCTGCCATGTGATGTGTGCAGCCACTATCCACCAGCCAATTGCATTTGACTTTGCTTATGGTAACAAAGCTTGTGGCTGTGAAAACATGCTTCTCCTGAGCCTGAAGGTCCTCAGCAGCTTGAGCTTGGATCTGTTGCTGTGCTGGTGCCTTTGCTTTATTCTTGCACACTTTCTCAACATGACCAAACTGCTTGCAGCTCCTACATTGAATGTCTGGTCTAAACCAGCAAAATTTTTCAAAATGTGTGGTCTTCTTGCAGTGGACACATGGTGGAAACCTTCTTTTGCCTGAATCTTTCTTTGGCTTATCCCTCTTATCAAGCCAAGGCTTCTTTCCTTTCTGGCTTGAACCTGGACCATCTTTGGCCTTTGCTTGGAAGGCTCCTTCAAGATGTTCTTCCTGCCTGTTGGCCCTTCTTTGCTCCAATGCATAAAGGGAGTTCACCAACTCAGACAAAGAAATGGTTGTCAAGTCCCTTGAGTCCTCAAGTGATGAGACTTTGGACTCAAATCTCTCAGGGAGTCTGGTGATAACCTTTTCAACAACCCTGCTATCACTGATATCTTCACCAAGCAACCTTATGCTGTTGACAGTGGCCATGATCCTGTCTGAATATTGCTAGATGCTCTCTGATTCTTTCATTTTCAGGTTCTCAAAATCTCTTATCAAGTTAATCACTTGTTGCTGCCTTGTTTTATTTGACCCTATGAATTCTTCCTGTAATAACCCGGAATTCACGGGCACCGGAAAAGTGAGTTATAGGGCCTCTGTCTTAGTGAAATAAGTTCGAAAATAATTATTAAAAATATTTATGAGCCTAGTGGTGTGTCTAATTAGGATCTAATTAGGTGAATTTAGCTTAATTTAGAGTAAGTAATAAAAAGGATTAAATTGAATAAAGGGTAAAAGTTTAATTATAAAGCAATAGAAAATAAAAAGGATTAAAATGGCAATTAAGCCATTGACTACAAATGAGGCGGCATATTGGTGAAATAAAATCAAAGATTTTTTTTAAGTTTTATATATTATAATGATTATTATTATGGTTTTATATTAAATTATTATAATTATTAATTAACATTATGGTTTTATATTAGATTATTATTATTAGCATTATTATTAAATAAATTAAATAGAAGACAATTGTATGGTAATAAAATATACATGTGTAAGAATTGTATTAGTACAATTGTAATTTAAATATTTAATTACTTATAATTTAAGTATAAAGATATTTTATAATTATTAATTGTATTAATTAAATCATGAGATTTTTATTTGATAAGCAAATTAGATAATGACATTTGTAATAATATAAATATGTACACTTGTTATATAATTATTAATTTACTTAATATTAAAGTAAAAGATATTTTAATATATGATATTAATATTATATTATGTTAATAAAATAATAAAGCATAAAAAGAATTAAGGAAACAAAGAAACAAAACAAAAGAAATAGAAACGAAGCAGGGAACAAAACGAAAACAGGGGAAGAAAAAAGGAAAGAAAATAAAAAGGGAAATTGGGATTTTAAAGCTTCAAGTTTAATTGGTAAGCTTAATTAAGTCATTTTCTCTTAATTTTGATATTTTAGAAGCTTTAAAACAAGTTTTGATGAAATTAAGTTGATAATTCAAGAGTTTATATGTTTCCAAATATGGTTCATGTTGGATAAATTATGGAATTAGGGATTTAATTGAATGAATTCTAAGTTATAATTGATTAAGGGATTAAATTGTAAACTAGGCTATAAGTTTTATGTTGAAGGGACTAAATTGAAGAAATTTCGAAATTAGGGAAATATGCTGGAAATTTTATAGTTAAATATAAGTTTAGACAAAATTTGAATAGAAAAAGAGAGTGAATTGGATTAAGAAAATAATTAAGTTTAGCTAGGATTAAATTGGGAATAAGCTAGGAATTGTTTAGAAATTTAATTATTTATTATAATTAATGCTGTAAATAATAATATAAATTACTATTATTTTCGTAGCCAACAAAGAACCTGAAACGCCAGCATCGAAAGGAAAGGAGAAAGTCATCGAGGACTAAAACGGGAGAATTGCGGTGTGTATTACTATAACTCAAATTTTAATTATTATTGATTGCTGAAATTTTAATTGTGATGTATGGTAAGTAAGACCTGAGGTAAGTATGTGATTATTTGAAAAGTGTATTGATTGAAAAATAAATAAATGGTGACAAATATTGTATGGTGTTGATGGTATACACTTGTGTGAAAATTAATTTGTATATGAATTAAGATAATAGATATTTGAATTGAATGAGTAGTGAAAATTTTTGTGTAAATTAAATTGAAATTAGAAAAGGTAAAATAATACCCTATTAACTTGTCGGACTAGATTTGATACAAATGGCATGCCATTGGATTTGTGATGTGATGAGGAGATTGTAGTTCGACCGAGAAGATGTTTCTGTTATTATATACTTCGATTTATCCGAAGAGGCACTTAATGCCTTACTGGTGTGTTATGGAGGATTTAAAATATTCTGGGTGTGTTTGGGTTGGACATTCTGGTGTGTTTGGGTGGAAATCCGCGTATCTGTCATAATCCGAGCTTTGTTAATAGGGTAAATAATTGAAATGAAATTTTGAAAATGAGATTATTTGTTTTAGCACTATTGAAAAGTACGAGAAAGAATGCATGAATTAAATTATGAATTGAGTTAGTATGAGAAAAATGAATTATGAATTTAAGATTTATGAAGTAAAATAATTATATATAAAAGTAGTTTAAATAATTATAAAATTTATGGTTGATGTTTGAAATTTTATTAATGTTAAATAGTCTTGATTTATAGTAATACCATTGAGTATATCCATACTCAGCGTACGGTTGTTTCCGTGCGCAGGTTAGTAGAAGTCAAGTGTCCCGGCTCAGCATCCAGAACAATCCCGACTCCAGCACAAACTTGGTGATGTATATTTTTCTTTTGGGTAAAGGTGGCATGTACATAGGTGTTGTTTAGTCACTTGAATATGTATATTACTTTGAGTAGTGAATGATGAATTATAAGATTTAGATGGTTAAATGAAATGGTAAGGAAAGTACATGATATTTTGATACATGAACATTAAGTTGTTAAATGAATGAAGTTTATAATCAATTTTGAATGATGCTATGATAGTTATTAAGTTAAAATTATGTTAATGATATAAATATTAGTTATATGAATGTGAAACATTGGTATTGGTGATTTTGGTTTGAATTTGCAGGAGGTTTAGGTAAAAATAAGCAGAAATGCTGCCGAAATTTTTTTATAAAAAATAAAAAAATTTGGAATACTCGAACAAGTCCCGTTCTACTTTTAATACGTGTTTGAACTTCGAGAGTCCAAGATAGGGACTTAATTATTATATTATACTATGAAAGTTGTATTAATTGTAAATTATTCGTAAGTTGTCTGATATGTCCGGTAATGCCTCATAACCTCATTCCGGCGACGGTTTGGGGTTAGGGGGTGTTACACTTCCTTTAGCCTTTCCCATGCTTCCTTAGGTGTGCTGTAGGCCATGATTCGAGTGAAGATTACATTAGAAACTCCATTTTGCAAGCAAGCCAAGGCTTTTTGCTTCTTTGTGCTCTCCTCAGCATGTTGCCTTATTTAAGCAATCGTGGGATTGGCTCTCAATGGAGCTGGTTCAATGTCATTCCCAACCACACTCCACAAGTCTTGAGCTTGAAGATATGTCTTCATCTTGACTACCCAAACGTGGTAGTTTTCACCAGCAAACACTGGAGGTGGAGGTGGAGTGAAGCTCATCTTGCTGAAGCAAACTCAACAGCTTCAATTTCTTCTTTCTCAAGCTTATATTTTCTCAACAAAGCAACCAACAAACAGAGGCCCTCAAAGACTTAGGCTCTGGTTACCATTTGTTGGAACATTGGTAGCAACTTAACATTCAAACAAGAACAAAAGCAAAAGAACCGAAAAATGAAAGAAGAAAGTTTGAAAACTTGAATAATGTAACTGGATAACAATTTTCATTGAATGAAATCAAAATATATGTGAAGGTTACATGAAATTGGACAGTTACTTAACAATGTAACTGCTCCCACTAATACACAACTAATACAAGTTATATTTCAAACTTAAGTAAGCTCATACATCAGCCATTACATCAAGTACAAATCAAAAACTAATCCTACTGACTTTGAATACAAATTTCAAGCTAACTAAACAAGTTACATTTGAGCAAAATAAAACAAAATGGACTGAACAAGCTGCTGCACTCGGTTCTGCTTCATTTCTGGCCTGCTTGGTGAGCTGCTGGTCACATGTTGCATTGCAGGCCAATGCTCAACACACATTCTTTTTTCACTCGAAGAATAGCTTCTTTATTCATCAACTTCCAACAACTGCACCTTGAAGTTCTGTAATAACTAAGCCAACCTACCGGATTTCGTCTACAAACCCTTTTTTCACAAACAAAATACTGGGTAGGCACTGTGAACCCCATGTTAAGCTTCAAGCTCTTGAACTTATCTTCATGAATGCTTCTTGGATAAAGCAGCATTGACTTACAAGCATCTGTCCGAAAGCTGTTAAGGCTGAGACTTTCTACACCGTTGTATAAGTTATTCAAGCAACCGGGCTGCAAACTTTCATTATTACGAAAAAGCCGAGCAATATTCCCAAGGGGAAACGTAAAGATACTACGGAGAGTATCAATAAAATCAGTACCAGCTTCAGCAAGAACTACCCTGCTTCTTTCTTGGTCTAACAATAATTTGATTGAAATGATGGGTGAATTAGAAGCCATGGAGATAGAATAAATAACAAATCATGAATAAATTCAGATGAATGAAGTTTGGAGCATGGCAGAAAAGAACCTAATACCAGTCTATTTATTGAGTGAGTTCATAAAAGGGCCATTACTGCTTCAGCAAAATGATTGGTGTTCCCCATACTTAACAGCCTTCAATTTTCAAAGTATAACCAAGGTCCCTAACTTGAGCCATTTCATTCAAACTCTTTTGCACTAAAGCAAAAACCAAGATAGAAAATGAAACATTACTTAAAAGTAATATTTTAGTTTTGAACTGAGACAATAAAGTACTATTACATGAAAGTAAACTGAAACACCTTGACTATTAGGAAACTGAAACACCTTGACTATTAGGCGACTACAACTCCATATCCTTGATACTGCAATAATAATATAATGTAGCTTTTGCTATAATTGCTCTTGCTTTGGTTGCTAGACATAAACCTTCATTAAATCTGACAAAGCTGAAGATGAACACAAACAAGCCCTCAATAAACCGAGCGCCTGCAAAACAATATTGCATTACAGATTATGAATATAAAGTGAGTGAAAAGTGGAAATTTAGATTGATCAAAACTCGCAAGGATAATGACTTACTTCAATCCCTCCTATGGTAATAACTTGTTCTTCAACATCATCGACTGCGACCCCTATTTCCTTTAGTAAAGAAATACTAGAAACCGAGGATAATGGTTTAACAACTAGATCATCTGTGATAACAAACAGTGAGTTTTTCTCGACATAGCCCGAACTGTTCGTTGTGTTCGGTTCTGGAGACTTTGGATCCAACAGTTTTAGGGGCCCTTCTCTTTTGTTAATTGCACTATCCAAGTAGTATCTCCTGTTTTCGCTACTGGAGTCTGTCACTAAACAATATGCAGGAGGCTGCTGAGAACAGATATCTGGAATCTCATTTGGGCAACTATAAAATGGGGGAAGAACAACTTTTTTGGAATTCTTTGACTTCGTTACAAATTCATATACAGATCCCAAAGGGTGTGTGAGGAAGCTAAATATTCTTTTAGGCCAACCATAATCCTGGAGAGTCTTTGGCTTGGCTATGGAGAATATAGTGTTTAAATCGTTAAACAAGTTAAAAATGGATCCAGCCATGATGTAACTATCTCCTACAAGTTGTAAAACCGATTCTAGAGGGATTGTGAGGAGGCTAAATAAGAGGTCAACGAAATCTTCATTTGCTTCAGCATACAAGATCTTCCTATCTGACTTTCTCTCCATTATCTTCACTCTTGTTTTGCCATCTTTTGCAGTTGTCTCCTTGGCACTTGGACCTATGAGCAGGGGCCGTTCAACTAACATCGTTCCTTGTTTTCTTAGAAAAACATCGGTCAGAGTAGTCTTTGAGATCAATGAATGGCTTAAAAGATTAAATATCTGATATAATCAAGCAAGGGGACACATAAATTACTATCATGATCATAGTCTAAATCATATTCAAAAGAAGAAAATGGAAGTGAGTTAAGTACACAGTACCTCTTTTGAACCAATTTCAAGTTCTTTGACAGCATTCATATTAACATCCTTGATACCCAACTTATTAAGGAATTGAATGAGATCACCTGGTAATCCTTTCATCACTCTTAAATCGTCAGTGATGAAAAACCTGGATTCTACTTTACTGAACCCTCCCTCATTTTCATCTTTTACCCCATCTCTCTCCATTTCTTCTAAATATATCTCACTATTCATCAACTTCCCGCAAGAGCATCTAGAAGTTTCATAATAACTCAACAAACCACATCCCCTCTTTTTGCATGTAAAATACTGGACTGGCTTGTCTTTATGAATGCTTCTCGGATAAAGCAACATACGCTTACATGCATGGGTTCGAAAGCTGTTGAGGCTCAGATTCTCGACGCTGTTGTTTAGGTTATCCAAGCAACCGGTCAGCAGGCTTTTATTTTTGCGAAAGAGTAGACCAATGTTTCCAAGCGGCAACTTAAGAAGGCTGCGGAGAATATCAATAAAATCATTCCCAGCTTCAGCAAGAAGTACCTTGTTTCTTTCCTGGTCTATCAACAGTTTGATTGAAGCCGTGAATGTTTTAAAAGCCATAGGTACAGAATGGAATACAAAACAAGAGAAACTTCAGACGGGATGAAGTTTGGAACACAGCACAAACCAACCTCAAATTCACTCTACTTATTTATTATTCTTATTTAACGAAAGATAGCTAATCTCTGATATTTCAGCGAATCTTTTTAAGAATATATTGTGTTTCTTTTAATTTGATTCTATTTTCATATGTTCTTTCTTTCAAATCATTTTCCTGGTACTTCTCCACAGAAAAAAAATAGGAGAATTTGCATTGTTTTCCTTCCAGGATTCTTTATTAAAGGAAAAAGATACCTAAGGGAAAATGAATGATGGTTGTGAGTGGAGTTGGAATAATTCCACTTAGCTTTCAAGCAATATGAAAATGGGATTCAATATTATTCGTTTCTTACACCGAAGTGGGTCCAAATTTTATTCTCTTAAAATTATATAATACTCTTCATCGTATTTGAATTTATATATTTTTATATTAATAATAATATTCATATCAAGTAAATTTTTTAATTAATTCGATATCTTTATTACATAGAACTAAAATATTATCTATATTAATGGTTGAATTTTTTTAAATAAAATAAATAATTGGAATTTATTTTAATTTATTCCAAAATAAACATGTATAATTTTAAGTGAAAAATATGAGAAGAAAAATAAACTAATATTACTCAACTTAGGTTGAGTGTCAAATACTAGTATTCAACCGACATAGATATATTTAATTTTATTAAGATATTTGTTTTTTTTTTAAAGATCATAAATCTTGTATGCTCGTATATCCACTTTTTTTAATATGTTTTTTTCAAAATATGGTTGAAAAAAAAAAGGAGTATGACAATAAGCTCTCTCATTTCTAAGTTAAATCAATCTACAGCGTTAGGCTCGTTTTTGACATTTTTAGGTAAAGGTGTAATAATAAATTGAACTCCTCTTAAAAAAATTTATAAAATGTAAGATAATAAAAACTGAAAAAATTTGGGGCTTTAAGAGATAAAGCATTAAATATTTAATTAATTAATTTTAGTCTGAAAATTTTTTGTTACATTAAGTTGAAAAAAAAAATTTTCGGGAATCACTTTTAACCTTCGACCCTCGGCAACTACACTCAAACAACCCCAGGGACAGCCTGCAAACGAGGATTCAGTTTCGCATCTCCCAATAAAGTTGTTTGGAAACTATCGAATGGTTATCTGTAAAGAGATGGTGATAAAATAATATAAGCCACTCTTTATTCAATATCAACAGTAAGTGACTATATAAAAACTCTTAGGGGTGGAATTAAATTATACATTTTTATGAGAGTTAAAATACAATTTTACAATTTTAATAGTTTTAACTCTTGTAAAAATGTACAACTTAATTCTACTCTTGAGAATGTATAACTTAATTTTGAATTAAAATTTTATTATTTTAAGGGTCAAAATACAATTTAACTATTTATTAATTCAAAATTATATTAAATTTAATGGGCCAAAAGTAAAATTTTACATTTTAGGGAGTTAGGGCCTCCATCATCCCCCATCGCTTACATGAAGAATACCGAAAACAAAATACTTAAACTCTGTTCACTTGAGCTTCAACTCAGCTCGAGAATGATTAATCGAATTCAATTTTTTTTTTCTCTTTGAATTCGAATAGCTTATAAACATGGATATCTCGTCTTAGGCCCTTAATTGATACAGTAGAAAGCTCTGAACTAGTCAATAATATTCCGCTAGCCATGATCTGGGTTATCTACATTTTCACAACTCTAGTTGCTCTCTGTTGGTGATTTTGGAGGAGCAAAGGATGAAAAACGGAGGACATAGAACAATAAAGCAAAGTATTTTTATTTGCTCATAAATGTGCAGTAAGGGAACTTATGGCTAATAGCTCATTTTACTCAACTTTTCAATAAGAAAAACAATATTTTTATAACGAAATACGTCACCAAATATTCGATTACTCCCATTAATCATACTTTGAAACAAGTAAAACTTAACCCTTACACAAGCTAATTATGTCAATCAGCACCTAAAAATATTAAAACATTACCAACTTAGTTCATTTTCAACTAACTTAACAAAGTAACTAAACAACAACCTTGCTGTTACAGCAAGCATACGTGCTGCAGCATATTTACAAGCTGCCTGCACTTCAACCAAAAATATCAGAGCAGCATTGTTGGCCAATTTTCAACACTCTCCCCCAAGTCATTGTTTACGTAATTAGTCCATAATCATGCACGCACTTCATTACCTGTTCAGTTCATTGACATAAGTTTATAAATTATAATTTTAAATATGTTCAGTTCATGGACTCGCACAATAAATAGACTGGTTTTAGTTTCATTTCAGCCGTGCTCCAGATTTCATCCGTCTGAGTTTGCTTTTGTTTTGTATCAATGGCTTCAGAATCAACCAGGATTTCAATCAAGCTTTTAATAGACCAGGAAAGAAACAAGGTAATTCTATCTGAAGCTGGTAATGATTTTGTCGATACCCTTCGTACCATCCTTATGTTTCCCCTCGGAAGTATCCCTCGACTTTTCTGCAAACTTCAAATTCCAGAGCCTGGCTGCTTGATTAACTTATACAACAGGGTCGAAAATCTAAACACGAACATCTGTCGTACCCATGCATATAAGTATATGCTGCTTTATCCAAGAACCATTCATGAAAACAGGTTGAAGAAAATGAAGCTTAACATGGATGTTACTGAGCCTACAAAGATTTTTATGTGCGAAAATGTGTAGTGAAAGACTAGCTGGTTTATTGAGTAACTAAAAAACTGCAAAATGCAGTTGCGGAAAGTTGATGAACAGGGATGTTTCTGGAAGGTAAATGGATGTAGTAAAAGATGAAACTAAGGGAGAGTCCATGTTTTTCATCACTGATGATTTAGTAGTGATGAAAGGTTTGCCAGGTAATCTCATTCAATTCCTTCATAAGCTGGGAATCAAGAATTTTTCATCACATCAAAGAAGAAGTTCTGGAAATTGATTCATATGAGGTAGTATTATCCTTAACTGTTTACAGCATTCATCCTTTCAATAATGTCTTTGTTTGATTATTATGTCTCTCATTGCATAACTATTTTCAGATGTCTAATCTTTTGAGCTATTCACTGGTCTCAAAGACCACTTTGACTGATGCTTTTCTGAGAAAACAACGAATTCTCAGCGGTGAAAAGTCCTTGCTCGTAGTTCCAAATATGGAGGAGACAGTTGAAAATGATGTCAAAACAAGTATGAAGATAATACTGAGGAAGTCTGATTGGAAAATATTATTCGCTGAAACAAATGAAGATTTTGTGGACCTCTTATTTAGCTTCCTCACCATACCTTTTGATTCTGTATTGGAACTCTTACTAGGTAGTAATCTCACAATTGGATCCATCTCTTATTTGCTTCAAGATTTAAACATTATGCTCTCCATTACCGAGCCATAGAATTCTAAGAAAGCTGTTCTTCAACCATTTTATAGTTGCCCAAAGGAGTTTCCAAGTATCTGTTCTGAAGTAAGGTTTTCCTCATTTTTGGACCCGGAGTCCCCAAACCCAAACTCGTCATTCAGCTCGGGCTATGTCCTGAAGAACTCATCGTTTCTAGTAGCAGATGATTTAGTGGTTAAATCACTATCCTCTGTTTCTATTATTTCTGTACTGAAGAAATCAAATATCCTACTTGTTGACGTTGAACAGCAAGTTATTAGCATTGGGCAGGTTGAAGTGATTTATCTTTTCTTGAGTTTTGATTATCTTTGTGGATTCAAAATCTATAATGCAGTGTGTTTTGGTGCGGGCACTTGCTCTATTGAAGGCCTGTTTGTGTTCATCCTCACCTTTATCACATTTAAAGAACTATATTGTCAAGAAACGAGAGCGTGAGCCATTACAGTGACATCAAAAATAATTTGTCAAAACATTACAGTATGTTTGGTTGGATGGAATTGCTATGCCATTCTTGCCTTATTCCGCGCGCTACAGTGATTCATACGTTTAGTTCACCGTTTAGGTAATTCTGCAGTTTAGCTATTACAGTCATATTCCCTCACCTCCTGTAATAGGTATTCAGTAGTGAGGGCACTGAATTGCTATTCAACACACACGCCGAATACATTTTCAAATTTTGGGACCAAAATAACCTGATTTCTTCTCCCCAAAATTCTGCTCCAGATTTCTTCCAACCTTTTTCTCCAAATCAAGCATCCATCCATCTACCCTTCATCTTCATCTCCTCAAAGGTACGTTTTCTTTTTTTTTTTTTTACTTCAACCCGACAGCTTCTCTCACCCAGCCTTTCTTGCTTGCTTTGCCTCCGGCCACTTTCATTCCTCCGCTCTTTCATGTCAGTCAACTGAAGTCACCAGTTCCTCCGTTCTTCTCGATAGCCTCTATCTTGTTTATGATTTCAGTTTAGGGGTTTGCTCTGTTCTGTTCTTTTTTTTGCTTTTCTTCTCTATGATTCTTGTTTATAGCAGAGAAATAACTGTTTGTCTTATTGTTACTGCTAGTGGATGTTCATTAATTTATTGATTTCGGTTCCTCCCTAATGCTTTATAGTTCATATTTAGTTCATCAGTGCCTTTTTTATGGTTCTATGTTTTGTTGACCTAGTTTAGGATATGGATTAAATTTGGGATATCTTCACATTTGGTGGTCTTTGTTGATGCTATTTTGCACTGAACCAATCTATCTCTATGTTGCTTGATTTGCTTTGTCTAAACCCTATACCAGTGGTTGCAGGTTGATAGGCCACTTGGCTTAATTACTTACTGCTTGTTGTTCCTCCTGATTACTATATTTGCTTGTAATTTTTGGTTCTTGCTTTTGTAGCCTCATTGCATTCTATTATTTCTACTAAGCACAATAACTCAGACTTGACTTACTCTCTTGCTATAGTAATCTGGAAATAGATGGAAACATATCTATGAAATGTTGTTCTGTATTTTTCTTCACAAGCACATTAATAGAAAACTGTATAATTTATCCGGATGAAGTATATATTAATAGAAAACTGTATAATTTACCCAGGTAAAGTATGTATTAACAGAAAACTGTATAATTTACCCGGGTAAAGTATGTATTAACAGAAAACTGTATAATTTACCCGGGTAAAGTATGTATTAACAGAAAACTGTATAATTTATCCGGATGAAGTATGTATTAATAGAAAACTGTATAATTTACCCGGGTAAAGTATGTATTAACAGAAAATTGTATAATTTACCCGGATGAAGTATGTATTAACAGATATACTTAAGATCTAGTTGGCACTTAAAATCTAGTTGGACTACCACGTAGGATTATCATTAGGGAGATAATAATAACATAAATGACTAAAACGTAACATTTCAAATATAAGTGACTAAAATGTAACCCGAGGCAAACAAAAGTGACTATTTTTGTAGTTTACCCATAAATAAAACATTGCAATATATGTAAAATTTATTAATGTATATATATAATAAACTCAAATAAACAATAAAAGATAATAAATTCTTAGATATATATATTTGTTTAATTTAAAACAGCTTTTATAAAATATTTTCAGGAAATCTACCAAATAACGGAAAATATTTTACATAAATTCATCCAAACACCAGAAAAGTAAATCATTTCTAGAAAAGTAAATCATTTTCCATAAATTATTTTCCGGAAAATATTTTACTGGCAAACAAACGGAGCCTAAATATGTATTGAAGTTTAAAAATAATAAAGCAGATTATATATTTTTTATAGTGTTATATATTTTGATTTTTTAATTCATATAATAATAGTTATATAATGAATGTTATTAAATTATATTTTTATTAAATTATATTTAATAATAATTATGTTAAAATATGGTTAAACTATTTATTATTTTTATTAAATTATTTTCAATAATAATCTTATTAAAATTTAATATCAATAACAATATTCATCTCCCTTAACAAAAATTCTACTAAGGGTATTCTGGTCATTTTAGTTTTTTTCCTTATACTATTACATCATTATTCCTTTCAACCAAACACAAGAATACTATTACAGTTCTATTCCATTCCATTCAACCAAACAGTTGAATTACTTATTACAGTTCTATTCCATTACAGCTCTATTCTATTACAACTCTATTAAATTACAGCCCTATTCCATTACAGTTCTAAGTATTGTTTGTTTAACAATTCAAACATTTTTCAACTCCTCGTCTCTCTTTGTTTTTGCCTTATATAAACCAGAACTTACAAAATGAAACGGCTTTAACTTGATCTTATGCAACCAGGGCAAAGACAGACGCTGACAACAATTAGATCATATTTCAAAATGGCTTGCATTCATGCTTTTAAGATCCAAAAATATACTGATATTTTATCAATAACAAAGATTCCACATTTTGAACTTAACAATATTGATTATCTTAAGAAATACAAAAAGCTACCAAAATCATCATAGATATAAAATATAGCTCTAAATTGCAATCCAGTCCCGACTTGCACAACTCATCCTACCAACTTGCAATTCCTACCTAGCATCTGCAAGACACAAAAGTAGAGCAATAAATAGATGAACAAAAATCTATGCGTATGCTATGAATTCTAGTACGAATAAAATCTAAACAAATTGAGTACAACCCACTTAACACAAGTCATGCAAAATGACATACATTAAAGCATAAAGGCTATGAACTAACCAGTCGAGAAATTTCAAGACAATGGTGTAAAGTATAAACTTGCAGTTTCATTATAATGAGTTGGTAAGTTTTCACTTTAAAATTGAAAAGGGAATGTGAAGGTGATCTCAAGAAAACCCATTTTTCCTGTTTAAGTAATGAAGGATTTCAAAATGTGTCATTGTATATAATGCAATAATATGCAGTTTTCAAAACCGGCTAAAGAAACAAGGTATGCCGACAGGAAGATGACAACAATACAGTTAACTAGTCGTTTCATGATTATATATTGTAATAATCTCTCGTCAAGCTAACTTAAGAAACAAGGAATGCCGATTGAGGGATAAGGCTTATAATTCCAAGTCTAGTTTAAACAAGGATACACAATACGGACATACAAACTTCCATAACCAGTCCAAAATTTTCACAATCACTAGATTAATAACAGAAAATCCAAGAGAAATCTCAATAGTGTTTCCATCATCACATACAAGAAACAATGCATAGAGCTAACATAGTAGAATGAATTCTCAGCTACACACAAAGAAGCAAATGCTGTTAAATCTCACAAATACTCAGAGAATTAAAAGAATCTGTTCAAATTAATTACCTCAAATGTTGCTGGGATACATGAAAACTCTAACTTTATCACCCTATTCAACCAAAAAGAAGACCAAAATCAGCAAAATCAATGCAATACAAATTATGCAAAATAGTACTTGGATTACTACAACTTGTTTAATTACCATGGATTTAGGAGGGAGATTAGACTTGAACTTAGCACGAACAACACCACTATTACCATGAGGCCTAGTTACTTTACCCCAAATGCAACGATAATGTGACCCATTTTTCTTCACTTTAGCCTTGTAAATGTACGCCATTCGCTTCCCACAGTACCATCCCACTTCTTCCTTGGTGTTCACCCCTTCGATCTGAATCAGTGACGTATTTGGATATTGATTCGACTTCGACCTTTAATAAAATCAAAAATCCATTTTTGTAACCTAATTCAAAGACTCAATTACCAGCTCAAAAAGATCAAAAATGAGATTCTTTGTTACCTCTTGTAACCCAAAATGGTTCCACGAACATAGAGCCTACAAAACGATAATTAATAGACCAAATGAATGAAGGGTTTCGCTAAATTAATGAAAAATGAGTTTGGGGCTTGAGAGATTTAAGACCTGACGCGTTCTCCTTGGCGACCTTTCACCATTGTGAATCGAAGATGACACCTTTGCTGCCGCTTTACCTGCGAAAGAACAAAAACCCTAGTGAAGCGCGAAAAAGAGGCATTTATAGTATGGTTTTTTGTTGGACGTGTGATATTTGGGCCTTTTGAGTACCCATTCCAATGAGGCATTTTGGGTAAACTCCACGGAATGTCATTATACTATTAATAAATTTATATTTTGATCACTTAATTTTAAAAAATTATAAAATAGTTATTAAATTATTTGAAACTTTTCATTTAAATTATTGGGCTGTAAGCTTTTTTTTTTTTTAAGTTCAGCTAATAAGCTCCAAGTAATGCTTTGATAATTGGTACAATGTATCAGTACCCACCATTAAATAAAAGAACATACTTTTGATCCAAGTCTATCTGATGATCGATGTTGGAGATCGGAAAATAAAGTTATTTGTTCTTCATGAAAACTAATTAAATTGAATGAGAGAAAGAAAATGAGAGCTTTCGATTGGTGCTAATGGTGCAAATAAAGAAAGTCATATAACTGTGATTTTAATTACCACATGACCTAAATGACCAAAACATGAATTTATTAATAGTTTAGTGACCTTGTGTATAATTTACCCAATTCAAAACATTGATTTTTGACCCGAAAATCCAACCTAACTCAATTTATAATTTCATAAACATGCAGTGATGACAAACGCGAACCACTTGATGAATTCCATACCACTATGCTCTTAATTGGTAGATTTTTTTATTAAAAAAGTGAATCCACGCTCTGAAGCAAAACGATTATTATAAATGCTTGTCTTGGTACGTTCCGTTTTACTCTTATAATATTTTTTTTATAATTAGTATATTACAAAATAGAAGTGAAGCTAGAAAATTGTTTTTCAAAAAATTATAGGTGAAATATACTTTTGGAGGTGAAAATATAATTTTACTAAATATTAATGTATAATTTCATGAAAATTTAAGGGTTAATTGACAAATCTATTATTTTTGAGACAATTTGAAAATTTTATCGATTTCAACTACATCTATTAAAGGATCGGGTTACTCGAAAAAGATCCAAACCCATTAACTTATTGGTCTTTTTGTTTGCTATACACATGGGTTTACTTTTTCAAACTGGCCCATTAGGGTTCTGGCTGTAATCACACCTATATAAATGGCTACATTTTCTTCCTTCACCGCCTCTCTTCTACCTAGGATACAACTACTGTTTCAAGGCACGAAGTTTTGTCTTAATCAAAACTGGTTCTTTTAAAATAGCAATTTAACTCTCTATTTTGATATGATTGTTATGTTTTTTCATAGTTTTTCTTTACAAAGAGCATCGGTGAGGAGCTTTTAAATTGTTATCCTTGCACTATGATTGTTCAGTGAAGAAACAATATGGGCATGTTCTCTCTGAGATGCTTCTTCTTCTTCTTTTCTGGGTTTTATTTTTTGTGTTCTAAAGATGATAATTTTATTTATTTATGGATCCATGATGTTATTTTACATACTGCGTTATCTATCTGAACTTTCCCTTTCAAAAGGGATTTGAAGATAACTTTTTTACTTGCTGAGATCCCATATGGATTTACACTTTTTTCCCCTAAAGAAATACTCCAATTTAAAATGATGGATCATTGTGTCATCTCGATGTTTTGGTATCGTATGTCTATATTCGATTTTTGTGTTTCTACTCTGAGAAGAGCTCAAAAGGTTAATCAAGTAACAGTGTCATTATGCACCCATGGCAAATTCTGTGAACATCTTTTGGCTCTCCTTGGAGATAGGAAGACAATACCCGAAGCTAAAATCTAAGCATCAGCTGAACCCTCAAGACATATTTTTCATCTTTGCACATGCTTAAGATGTGTTATATCAGCTGTTTTGATCTATGATTTTGATTATGGTAAGTGGGATAAGGTTATTGATTGATAAAGAATGTATGTATGTACGTATTATCTTGACTGCACGGTATCTTGTTTAAATTGTATCTATTTGTGCTTTGTTTATGTTCTTGTTGGAGGATCAATTGAGCATTGCAGGGCCATGGAAGAATAATGAAAACCAAGGCAAGAAGTTTTAGCTTTTGACCTGTAAACATGTATATATCTGAAAGAACAATGATGAAAGCTGTAAACTTTGTCAGCTAATACTGTTTTTTCGGTATGAAATTTGTATTTAAAAGATAGTTCTATTTATAAATTTTGTTCTTTAATGGCTGATTTCAATGTGAATTTTGCATCTTTATCAGTCCAACAATGCAATTTTTCTCCATTGATTAATGGTATCAATGGTAATGTGGTTTCCATACAAATCTATCACACATTTACATCTTTGTAGGTATCAAATTCTACAGCAACAACACTACTACTTATCTCCATCCCTAGAGGAATCATAAAGGAACCGTTTTTACCACTACAACTACTAGGAACTATAACAAAAGCCAAACAATCACCATTTCCATTAAACTAGGTTGAAAAAAGTCAATTTTCTTGACTCTTATTTGACTTCTATGATATTTTCACCATAAGTTTAAGTTTTTACCTTTAGATGGAACTTGGCCATCTACTAAAGCTTTCCAAGAAAACTATGAATTATTTGATGAATTTCAACAGTGCATTAATATGGATTTTTCTTTTGGATAACAGGTGTAAATGGATTATAGTAATTATTTATCTTGTTCCATCCTGTTTTATTATATGAAATTACTGTTTTATTATATGAAATTATTATTTTATTCTTATATATAATTATTAAAACATAAAAAATGTTATAATGTATTATAGAATATAGTTTATGTTTAAATATTTTTTGAAGAATTGTGTTTAAATATTTATTTAATTTTAATATTATTGAAATTTTTAAAAATAATTTAAATATTAAATTGAAACAAAATAATGAAGTATGCATTTAGCGTCTATAGAGATAATTTTAAGATTATACATCTATAATAAAGAGGGTCGCACGTAAAGCAAAGCATGACAACTATAAAACGGTAATGATTTAACAATAATCTTCCTCACCTTACTTCATTGCCATCCCTAAAGTAAAAGCAAAGGCTATAGAGAATTATAGAGAAATGGAGAATGTGGCCATTGTTGTATTGGATTAAAGCTATATGAGTTTGATTTTTTAAATTAATTTTTATTTATTATTTTTATATTTTAATTTTTAAAATTATATTTAAAATAAAATATAATCATTAAATTAAATTAATTCCTCTTATTTAAAAATGTTTAATTAATTATATATTTTTAAATAGAAAAGGTAAATAATTGGTCTATCCATTTTACCGCTAGTAAACTACATTTTCCCGGGAAACTGAAAATCCCAACCAAGTACTCCGCTTAAAGTAAATAAAAAGGTGTAATTTACTCTCAGTCCTTGTACTCTTTATACAATTGAAATTTAGTCTCTTTATTTTTAATCTCAATAATTTAATCCCTTTACTTTTTCTGATTTAATAATTTATTTCCATTGAATTATTGATGTAATTCCATCAATTTATGTGGCATTTTAAAATAAAAAAACATGGTTTATTTTTAAAATGCTATATAGTCCAGGATTTTAAGGGTGAAGTTAGATGGGTGGTGTATTTACCTGCGCTTAGTGTAAAAATAACGGTGCCGGTGAGATTAGATATTGTAACATGAGACAAAAAATAAATAAAACGTACCGCACTACCCTAAAATTTTTAATATTTTGATTTTTGGGTTGTAAGGTTGTTCAACATTGTTTTAAAAATAATAATAATAAATGAACAAAAGGTAATTGGCCACATGACCAAGATTTTTATTTAAAAAATGCTATATAATTTCAATTTAAAGGCATTTATGATTTATCAATTAGACTTCGATTATCAGACATCATTGACTTGTTTCGAGTCTATATTTAGGGGTGACAATAAGGGGCATGCAGTGGCCTAGGTCTTTCAAAAAATGAGAAAATTGTTATATTACTCTTTTAAAATTTTCAATATTATAAATTAGTATAAAAGTAAAATTACATTTTGACGCCTCAAAATTTTCTAATTTCACCTTTGGCTGTATCGTTCTTTTTTAATGCAATTCGATCACAGAGACTATCTTGTTCATATAAGCTTCGGAAAAGATAATCACTTCATGCTTAAGATTAATTATCCAATTGTAATTCACGATATTGTAATGCTTGACATAATTAAAGGTTCTTTACAAGGTAATTCTTAAAAAGAAAACCCGAAATTCATGAGATTAAAAAAAGGACTGAATTTTAAATACTAAAAAATCACAGGGATTAGAAGAAGAGTTTGACCTATAAACAAAAAAAATTCAAAGCTCTCCCGCGTTTTCTTTCCTCCATATTAAAAATAGAGGAACTAAATTTTAAATATTAAAAAACCAAAGGGATTAGATGAAGGTTTAAACCCATCAAACAAAACAAAAAAATTCAAAACTCTCCCGCGTTTTCGTTCTTCAAAAAAAAAAAAAAAAAGCTTTGTTCAGCCATGGCGCCATTGCCAAGTTTCCCTCTCTTCTTTCAATTCTTTGAATCCATATATCTACTTTCACAGTTTCACCCTCCATTATGTTCTTCTCCCTTTGCCTTTTTTCCCCCTTTTGTAAAGAACAAAAAATGGCAAAGCAAAGCCGATCTAAGAAACCAGAGAAACTAGGCAAAGGGAAAGTCACTCCGGTGCAAGTCGCATTCATCGTCGACCGGTACCTTTCCGATAACAAGTACTCCGAAACCCGTTCCGTTTTCAGATCTGAAGCTTCTTCTCTCATCTCTAAATCCCCCGTTCGAGAGGTATAGATACAAAATTACAAAACCCTTGTATTTTAATTTCAGATCGTTATATCTTTTTTCATTTTTTTTTTACTTTTTTTTATAGGCGCCGAAGAGTTTGTTAAGCTTGGGGGCGATGTTAAACGAGTACATTAGTTTAAAAGAACAAAAGGTAATAGTAGAGCAAGAGAAAGCTCGTTTGGAGCAAGAGAAATGTAGGGTTCAATCTCTTTTGCAAGGGATGCAATCTGTGATGAACGCTTTTAATGCAAGCTCTACTGTACCTGTTCCTACTATGATCTCTCATGTTAATGTGACTAAACCGACGGTGACGGTTCCTCTGTCAATTCCGACTGCTGGGTCTCCTCCAGGTACAAAAATTCGAGTCTTGGTGGTTGATTAATTACTTTAGAATTGGTCATTTTTTGTGAACTGTTACATTATGTTTTTAGCTGGTATTTGAAAATGTTAAATGATTGAAGATTGAAAATGTTTATAAGATGTAGATAGTACATATGTTTAACTCTAAATTATAGCTTAATTTTGATGTAATTAGGATTATAGTGGTAAATGCAAATAGTTATTGAAACATAATTTCATAGGGGTAATTTTTTATTGGTTTAGTAGGAAACGAAATGTGATTAATTAAAAGTAAAATTTATAGAAATGAAAATTCATATCCAAATAGCTATTCATGTGAAACATAATTCAACAATTGTAGCTGTTTTTAGTTCATTTAGTAGGAACAGGATGCTAATCACAACAATATATGTTGTGTTTATATAAATACACAGTAAAATCTATATAACTACTGCTAAAAATAATTAACTTATATAATTTAATAATAGAATATAAAATAACCACATAATAATTGTTGTAATGTTTAATATGAGTATCTTAAAAGTAAAAAAATAAATGAAAAATCTAAAAGACCTAAAATTTATCAGTTAACATTCTACTAAATATTAAACTTACTATTTGTTAAAGAAATTGTTAGTCTTATTGAATTTGATTGCCAACATATGATGATTGAGATTCTAAATATTAATTCAAACATTGTTAGAGAGATAATAGCATATGTTGAATTAGTTTTAGCTGGCTATTTTTTGGTTACTTGATTAATCTTTTTGTGTTTTGCTTGGTGCTCTTGTTTTAGGCCTTCCTATGTACAGCACACCAACTATTATTCCAGTATCCGGTCCTAGAAATTCAATAATGGAGCGTGATAAGCACTCCACACCACTTACAAGTGAGCTATCAACAATAAATAAAAGGACTTTTGAGGTTGCCAATGAAGCCCCAACAGCTGCAAAAAGAACTCGTAGCAAATTAACTTCTAGGAGGTTAACAAGCCAAGGTAGAGTTATTTTCATATGCATATTATTGGTAAAAGTACCACAGAAACTCTTGTACTGAGAGTTAGATCGTATTTTGTTTTTTCTATTAAAAAAAGAACAATTTAGTATTTGTATCAAAAAGAACTGATCTATCTATTAAAAGTTACATTAATTTCTATTGTTAAGAACTGATCTCTGTATGACAGCATGAAATATATGGATAAAATGTGATTTGACTCTTAGTATAAGGGCCTCCATAGTACTTGGTGGTTGGTGCATATATAACATTCCCTGGTATATTGGTTGCAGGAATGAATAAGCTTGCAGAGTCTGATAATGGAATGAATAATAGCCAAGTAGCTGGTCAGCCAACTTTAAATCGATCATCGTCCCCCAATTGTGGAGCCAATGAATCGACGACACACATATCCGGTGTTGCCAAATGTTTGTTCAATCAACCACAGCCTATGACACCCCCACAAGCAGTTTCCCCTCAGAGTGAAAAATTGACGACTCCGGTCGATGTTTCTTCAACTGTGAATTGCAGTCAAAACAATACGCCACAACGGATTACTCCTACAAACTGTACTATAATTTCAACCGAGAGGGTCACGGTTAGTCCTTTAAAACAAGTGACATGTTACGCCATTGAGACGAACCATTGCATTTCTTCTTGTTCACCGGTTAAGACATGCTCGAAGAGGGTTGGCAAGAGGGATCATGTAAAGAGCAGGCTCGACTTTGATGGTACCGAAGTGATGGAAAACGTGCACAAACCGATGACAAACGAGACTTCAACATCTGAATCCGAAATGGATGCTGATCTTTTCGACCTTGATTTGCCTAATTTAGATGCTTTGGGAGCGAATTTCTCTTTCTCTGAATTGTTGGTTGACCTTGATCTTGGATGTGATGGAACAAATGGCTACCCTTGTGAACCAACATTGGCCACTTCTGGAGATGCTCTTTCAGGGTATTGACCAATAATATCTCCACTTGCTTCTTTACTATCAGCTTAGTTATTGTTCTCTAAAAGTTTATATTCCATGGATGTTGTGAAGGTCATCACATGAATCAGGGAATGGTAATATGGGGGCTAATCAAGTGATGTCAGAGTTTTCATCTACTTTCAGGGAAGTGTTTTCAGAGAAAGATATGAATGTACAATGCGGTAAAAGCTCATTTGCTCTGTTATTTGATAGTGTCACCCACTTTGGTTCTTGCATACTTACTCTGTATATGCTATGCTTGCAGGTCCTGACACTGTGACTTCAATGAAGTCTATAACAAAATGCATAAAAATAGTAAACCCAGGTAAAAAAAAAAAAAAAAAACTAAGCTTAATATCTAATATGGCTATTGTACAATAACTAAATTGTTAGATTGGTACTTCAAATATTTTTGTTAGTTCAGTACTTGTATTTTCATTTAGAACACTTGTCAAGAGAATCTACTCTTTTGAAAAAAGTTTTCATAGTATCGTATGCTTAGAACTGGTAAATTTCCCAATGGGTTGGTATTATCCTCAAGCCATGCTTGAGTTGTTGAGGGCTTTGAAAGTTTCACGGAAGGGAAATATCTTGAGGCATCAGGTTTGAGTTGGGTGTATGAACACCTACCATGGGGATGTAAGCATCTTTGCTCATGGTGGATTTTGAACTCTTACCCCTTGTATAGCATACCCACCATTGGGTCATGCCTGGGTGTAGGGCCACCCACCATGAGGACATGAGCACTATGACCAAAGATGGGTGGCCGCATGTCCATGTATTGTATGATGCCTGTTGTTCTCTTTCCATGAAAACCTTCCAAGGTTTTCGGAGAAGGCAAGAGACAAAACTCTAGCAGAACTTGGAGACAATATCAACTTATTAAGTGATCTATCAATTTTGGACAAATGGCACTTTCAATACATCTCCTATAACCATTTCCTTTCTTTTTTGCTTTGCTCATGTTTCTTTTCTTCTGAATTTGCAGTAAAAGGTCGAAGGGGTTCATTGGAGCAACAAGGTTGTTCTGGTATGAAATGAGTGGTTTTTACCATGATGATGACTACTTCGGCTGACATGCACCATCGCAACACTCGCTACAAGCAATGCCTAACAAACACCATTGTTTAAACATGCCACTGAGCTAATTTATCTGTAAGATCAGGTTATGTTTGAGATGACAAGTCATTGAAATCGACGTGCCCATATGGCTTTTGTTTTCAAAGTTTGGGCAACAATTATGTGCTCTGCACACTTAAGAAATATTTAGGTAGATTACTAAATTTTGTATATGCAACAGACATGCTTATGCGCTGGATTCAGATTGGAATAATACAATATATCCAGATGAAATTTTAAGTCTAAATATATCCAAAATATAAATTTATTTTTTTCCCAAGCTGCACCCAATTTAATAGAAATAAACTTTGCGTTGATTTAGCTTATTTATATTTGATTTTTTTAAAATTAATAAATATTTTAAAAATAATAATACATTAAATGTACTAAAAAAAGTGTTAAAATAAATTTAACATATTAAATTTATTTATATTAAAATATATTATCATAAATATAATAAATGTTTTATTGTACTAAATATAATTACTAAAATTTTATATTTTTTTATTGAATTATTTATTTAGAATTTTTTTTAGGTCTTGGATAATCACTTTAATTGTTATTGGATTATTGATTCAATATAAATATATATAACTATTATTTAACATATATAATTAATATAATATATTTTCATAACATAATATATTTAAGTTGAGCTAGGTTCGAGCCAAATTAATCTTGCCCAAAGCTTGGCTCATATAGAAAACAAGTATTAAATTTTACTTAAGCGCATTTTTCAAGTATCGTATTTTGTCTAAAATCTTTTCATTTTTTGATAGACTTTTGAGATGAGGCAAGTAATATGACCAATGAGTAGATCTAATATATAATTTGGGTAAAGTTTCCTATTAAATTTTTATACTTATTAAAAATCATTTTTTTAAAATTTTTTTATTTCAATCTATTTTTTGAAATTTGAGTATGTTTATTGAATTGATAACGATTCATTTTTAAGGAAGATATAGTTATATAAATGTGTTAATAATAAATTTTGATGAAAAATACTAAAAATACTATACCATTATATTTAACTTAAGGCAATGGTTGAATCTTTGACTACTAATTCAGATAAGAGAGACCATCTCTATCTCATATAATTCTCGTGATAATTTATAATTGAAAAATAAATTTTTTTAAAAAACAAGATACTTGATTTTTTTATTTTAATTATGAAATTAAAATATTTTAAAATTTATAAATATTTAAATTAATATATAGAAAAATTACACTTTATTCTTAAAAATATAAAAGAATTGATTTAATCGAATAAAATATAAATTTTTAAAATGATTTTTTTGATGAAATTATGTTTTAATTTTTATAAAATTATACAAGCTTTAAAAAAATCTGAAAAATATAATACCAAAATATAATGTTTATGGTCATTAAATTTCATTTTCAACGATCACTGTCAATACATAGAAGTTTATTCATGGCGATCGGCAAACCAGCAGAATCCCTCGATATGAACGACAGAACCAACCAAAATCAGCCTCTTCAATGCTTTCATATCTCGAGGTAAAATTACGGTTTTGATCCTTACACTATACTTAAATTCAGATTTAATATATATATTTTTACTTTAACTTAATATAATTTTATTCCCTTAACATTTTTCATTAGTATGCTGATGTGGAGTTCTTTTAAAAAATTCGATTTCAATTCAACTTGATGATTAATTAATGAAAATTTTAACGATGATAGTGATTCGAATTAAGATTTAACATTGATAATAGTAAGAGGATCCAATTGTATCAAACTAAAGAAAAAAGATTAAATCGTTAAATTATATATAGCGTAAGGATGAAAATATAATTAGACTTGTTTCTGGATTTATTTATTACCTATTTAATTCAGAAAATTAATACGTAAAATGTGTGATACATGTGTATATGTATTTTTGGGTAGAAATACGTGTATTTTTAATGGTTTTGTAATACGTGTCTTCATGTGATCTAGGGTATTACAAATTATCTAGAAACAGTTCATCTAATATTTTAATATAGTATAATAATTTTGGATTTATGTTCGATATTATATATCTTCGTTTTACGGTCCATATCAAGGTTCGTGACTACACCTCTCAATAACGTTGTCTCCAATGTTCGAACTTATATTCTCCTTTAGGAGTGCAATGTCTTATCATTACACCTAATTACTTGTTAGTAAAATATATTATTTTTTAATGTATGTATCGGAAACAAAATTTATGGGTAAATTATATCACAAGTCACCCAATTATGGGTCATTTTCTTTTTTGATCACCTAACTGTGAATTTTATTAAATTGGTCATCCAATTAATCGTGATTTCTTTTTTGGTGTATTTCCGTTAATTGTAGTAACGAGAGGGAGAACGTGAGATAGTTTCTTTATTTAATATTGATATAAATAGTAATATAAAAATTTTAAATTTTATTATATTTTTTGAAAACATATATGTAATTTTATATATTTTTAAAATTAGGATCAAACTGAGATTATTTGTAAATTTTGAGAGTTAATTTTTTTTAAATTATGACTAAATCGATATGATATATAAAAATTGATGGCTAAAATTGTTATTATATTAGTTTTTTAACGGACACATTACCTTCTATTAGTGCAATTAACATAAATGGAAAAAAAATCTCGATTAGTAGGGTGACCAATTTTAAAAAATTCATAGTTGAGTGATTAAAAAGTGAAAATAACCCATAATTGAGTGACATGTGGTATATATATATTTAAAATGACAATCTAATTTGTTCACTATTTCCATTTTATATTTTTAGTTAAAATAACATATTTGGTCCTTATATTTTTATAATGTTATTAATTAGTCTAAATAATTAAAATCTTTAATTTCTTGATTAAAATATTAAATAGTTAATTTTTTAAAATTAGAATTTCACGTTTATAATTATACCAAATTAAAATTCATGTACGTAATTATACAATAAATCTAAGTTAATGTATAATTTTGAGATTTATGTTTTGTGAAATTATATTATCCCTTCTAGAAACAGAATAGTGGAAATTTCTTGAGGTCTTCTTTTTGGACTCGAAAACTTAAGCATGCTTCAGCATGCAGCTTAATAAACACGTCATTTAACTGTAGAGACTTGTCGAAGGAGACGAAGCCATTGCTTGCTCTATATATACATAATAAAGATACCCTCTTGCTCTTCATCTCAACTCATTATCAACGATGGCTTCTCTCAAATTCCCCATCTTTCTCTTCATTTCTTCTCTTTCCCTCCATGCTTCTATGGGTAATACAAAATCTCAAAAACCTTCTTTATTTCCTTTTTATGATCAATCCATGGAGTTCCTTAAAACCCTGTTTTAATTTGTTTATTTGATTAAATGGTTTTTTTTTTTCTGTTTTGATTTTGATTTTGCAGCTGAGATCATTTGTGAAGATTTGCCCAAAGACGTGTGCGCGTTTTCAATAGCCTCATCGGGGAAAAGGTGTGTGTTGGAAACGGCGGCGGACAAAGGCGGCGACGTCGAGCATCAATGCCGGACATCGGAGGTCGTGGTGGAGAGGATGGCGGATTATATAGAGAGTGATGAATGTGTTGCTGCCTGCGGCGTCAATAGAAACTCCATCGGCATATCATCGGATTCACTTCTCGATCAACAATTCACGGCCAAGCTTTGTGCACCAGCTTGTTACCAAAACTGTCCCAACGTTATCGACCTTTACTTCAATTTGGCCGCCGGTGAAGGTATGTATCAATTATTGCTCAACATGTTACGTAAAAAGCATATCAAAGGCCCCTTTCATTTATATTGTACGCTTTGGTTAATTTGCAGGTGTGTTTTTGCCTGATCTTTGTAACGCTCAATGGTCGAACCCACGGCGGAGCATGGTGGACCTTATATCGAGCTCCGGTGCTGCTCCTGGCCCTGTTTCTAGCGAAGCAACCGGCTTATTTGCCGTTGAAGCCCCTGCCCCAGCTCCCATGTGGTGATCCAAGTTTTTTTTTTTTTAAATACAATGGACGAAACCTATGTGATGATACAAGTTTTTTTTTTTTTTGAATACAATGTAAACCTATGAAATAAGTGATAGATTGTACTTAAAAAAATAAACAAATTAATTTTTATAGTTATTATTTCTATTAAAATTTTCATTTATTTTTATCGTTAAAATTTGACAATAAAATAATTAGATAATTACATATAATATGTTACGTGTACATATAAGAATCAATTTTTAACCGTAAAAATAAATAGAATTTTTTCTTTGACTGAAGAAAAAAACTATAGAACTTTAAACTATGCTTACAATATAAATAAAATAAAATCACCAGTCTTATCGCTATCTAGAACTTCAAGAACAAGCTCCCAACCTATTAACACATTAACTCCTTCCATGTTAGCTGAAGCCATGCTGGCAATCCTGTTAGCAACTTGATTAACTTCCCTAGGGGTATAGTTTACTACCCAATGAATTCCATTCTGTAACAGCTTTTGAATTCGCATTACCAGTGCAGAGACTGGATTAGAAGATGCGAAGATGCTTCCTTTTTTAATGCTTGGCCTACCCCAAAATGCCCGACAACTCAGCATCAAAGATTGAATAAATGAATAAAATTTTAACAGAGCGATCAATTTGCTCTTTTACTTAACATACAAAGGTTAATTTATTATTTTTTTTAAAGTAGAGTAAGTAAAATGTAATCTATTTTTATAGAGTTTATTTTTTCGACGAATGAGTGGGACAACCTTAAAATCTATCAAAATTACTTTGAGTTGGAAATTGGTTTTGAAGAATATTTTAGAAAGAATTTTAGATTTGATTGGATTAAATTGTATATTAAAATAAAATTTATGTATAATTTTAATATTTATTTTTTAAAAATTAAATTACGACTCTTACTCCCATTTGATATTTATCTTATAATTAGTATCTTGCAATCGTTTAATTATTATATTTAGTGTTTATATAATATAATCATAATTTTAATCAAAGTTACCGGATTTTCCCTTTTTTTTTCTAGAATATTTTCTTTTGCATTGTTGTTTATGGATTGGGCCTTAACAAAATTTTATGTCCGATTGGTAAGTCTATCCCGAAAAATGGACTTAAATTTTTGTTTAAACTCGACCCAAATAAAAATACTAAAATCGAGTCATGCCTATTCATATTAAAATTTTTATTTTATTTTTATATAAAGAATTTTAAAATATAATATATCAAAAATATTAAAATAAATATTTCCAAACTATTTGAAAATAAATTTAAAAATATTTATACTTAAATAACATTAAGATAGGTGTAATTTAATAAGCAAATGCCTCTAAAATCAAGGGCAGGCTAGCCGACCTCCTAAAATGTAAAATTTTTCATTTAGGCCCCTTTAAAAGTTATAAAAATATAAATTAGCAAAGACAAAATTATACTTTGGCCTCCTAAAAATGATAAAAATTTGATTTAATCTTTTAAAAATTATAAAAATACAAATATTAAAATGGTAAAATTATATTTTTACTATTGTAAAAATATATAATTTAATTTCAATCCCCTAAAAAAATTTTCTGGCATCGTCACTGTCTAAAATAATAGTAAAATTAACAATAAAATAAAAGTTATATAATATTCAAATAATAACGACAAAACCGTAGTAACATAATGACAACAAAACAGTGAGAAAACAACAACAAAATTGTGAAAAAAAAGAATAATTTTTTTTAAAAATTCTGATCGGATTCGAGAAAAAACCTTACTCGGGACCTAGTCTATTTTTTAAACAAGTTTTATCTTTTATCCAAATTCTCAAACTTTTCGGACACAACTTCAAATTGGACCGAATAACCCAGACAAATCTACTTGCAATATACCTATCGAGGGGTTGTATCTCAATTTGATACAAAATTCATATGAAAACCTAAATTTAATTTGATTCGATAATGATTTTTCATTACTTGTAAACTATAAATATTAAAATATATTTGTATAAACATTTTTAAGATTAAATTCAAATTAAAATAATTTTTAATCCAAAAGAAACAGGATAAAACTTCTTACAAGGGTAATAAATGGTGGAAACAGAAGCTACAAAAACAACATACAGTCGAAACAACAATCAAATAGTTGAAGTACCTCTTTTAACTCCTTCCCTACTTAATCCCAATCGTTGCTAGAGCCTCCTCCTTTGGTTCCAGTTAGCTCTCCTCCCATGTTTTTTGGTTTCACGACGAAGACGGGGGAAAAGTCTTGAGAGAGCATGATCGACACGCTCGAAATACCGGATCCTCCATCTCTTCAAATAGATAAGAGGTACAATGATAATTCCCAACCCAAAGATAAACCCTATCTCGACACTTAAATGGTTCCACTGTATAATGCTCCCTGTTTCAGAATCTGAAGGGCTGTCTTCTTTAGCTGGTGGCAATCCGCACTTTGTCTTCAAAGGAGGTCCACATAATCCGTCATTGTTCTCAAATGAAGCTTCTGAAAATGATTGAAGTTGGGTGCTCGTTGGGATTGGACCCACTAGCTTATTATTTGAGACGTTAAGAAATGAAAGGAAATTGAGGTTTGCTAGCTGCAAAGGGATCTCACCGCGTAGGCTGTTGCTTGAGAGATCCAAGGACTCAAGCTCTCCTAGGTTTCCAAAAAATGATGGAATTGGACCTATGAAAGCATTATGTGAAAAGTTGAGGGCATAAAGTGCTTTGAATTGACCGATGACTTCTGGTATTGGCCCTTCAAAATTGTTGCATGAAATGTCAATGACGGTGTACACGGGCAAGATTTTCACAAGCTTCAACTCATTGCCTTTGATGGTAACTGTTATTGCATCTTGATAGTAATATTGGTCATTATTTGCTAAGACCTCAAACATGAGATGTTGGAGCTCTGATTGGTTTTTATCATGATTAGGCCGCATAGCCTCCCAGGTCCCCAAACCAGATAGATGCAGTTTACCACTAAAATTGTTGGATGCTAAGTCAACAATCTGAAGCATTGGCCAGCTGGTATTGTTCTTGTGACAATGAATACTGCCGTTGAATTTGTTAGATCGTAAAACAAGGACACGCAACTTGGATATATTCTCCAAATGGCATGGGAAGCTGCCACTGATCTGATTGTTGCCAATGTCTACAACCTTGTTGGAAACGTGATGGGCCGAAAATTTACTTTTTATTACACACTCAATATATTACAATACGAAGATTACAAATATTTTCTCAATGACTAGATAGTCTAGCTGCTGCTAGATTTTAACTCACTCAAGGTTTGCTAACCTTCTCACTCTCACTCACGTTGCTTCTCTTATTTCTTTTTTCTTCTCATTTTACTTCATTACAACACAAGTTCAAGCCTCTATTTATAGGCTGATAAAATGACAACAAATGTGGCTATTAATCCACTTAATTTCCAGCCACAAAACATCTCAATAATGGAGCACTTTGTATGGCTAAAATTTCAGCACTTTGCATGGCACAAAATTGCTCCACGTCTCATGCTTCTAGATTATGCTTGGAGTGGGTTTGATTTCTAACACTCCCCCTCAAACCCAACTTTCATACCGAGCTTCTCTTTGAATTTGTTGAATGTCTCCACTTTCAACGGCTTTGTGAAAATATCTGCCAGTTGATCTTCTGTCCTGCAATGGACCAACTCCACGTTTTTGTTTTTCACTTGCTCTCGGATAAAATGATACTTCGTATCGATGTGCTTGCTTCGGCTGTGCGACACCGGATTCTTGGCAAGTGATATAGTGGATTTGTTGTCAACGTAGATGGTAATTGGACCTTCATTTGAAACACCTATTTCTCCCAAAATATTCTTCAACCACATTGCTTGGCATGTACAAGTTGCTGCGGCCATATACTCTGCTTCACATGTTGAGAGAGCAATTGTTTGTTGCTTCTTTGACGACCATGAAAAAACTGCGGAACTGATGTGGAATGCATATCCGGAAGTGCTTTTCTGATCATCCAAGTCTCCCCCATAATCGCTATCTGAGTAGCCAACTAATTTTGAATCTTGTGAGTGGGTATAGAATAAACCATGGTTCATCGTACCTTTGATATATCTCAAAATTCTTTTTGCGGCAATTAAGTGGTCTTGCTTCGGCTTCTCCATGAATCTGCTCACCAATCCTACTGCATATGTAATATCTGGTCGTGTGATTGTCAAATACCTTAAACTTCCAACGAGACTTTTAAACAACGTCGGATTTATCGACTCCCTTGTCGAATCAACACTTAGCTTCATCCCTGGATCAGCTGGCGTGACTACTGGCTTGCAATCCTTCATTTTGAACTTGTTCAAAATCTGCTCCGCATACTTCTTTTGAGAGACAAAAATTCCATCTTGCATTTGTTTCACCTCGACTCCAAGAAAGTATGACATCTCACCGATATCTGTCATTTCAAATTCTTTAGTCATAGCTTTCTTGAAATCATCAGACATACCTGGATTGTTTCCGGTGAAGATCATGTCATCCACATATAGGCATACGATCATGATATCTCCATATCCATTCTTCTTTGTGTACAGGGTGTGCTCGTGCGGGCTTTTGATGAATCCATTTCTTCGGAAGTACTCGTCGATCCTTGTGTTCCATGCTCTTGGGGCTTGCTTCAATCCATACAAAGCTTTCTTCAATCGGTAGACTTTGTCCTCCTTTCCTTGTATGCTATATCCAGGTGGTTGTTCTATGTAGACTTCCTCCTCCAAGTAGCCATTCAGGAATGCAGACTTGACGTCCATCTGATAGATTTTCCATTTGTATTGTGCTGCGACCGCTATGAGAAGCCTAATTGTGTCTATTCTTGCGACTGGAGCAAATATTTCATCATAGTCCACTCCTTGTCTTTGCTTGTAGCCTTTGGCGACTAGTCTTGCCTTGTATTTCTCTACTTTTCCTTCTTTGTTGGTCTTCGTCTTGTACACCCACTTGACACCAATCGGGCTATGTCCTTCTGGCAGACTTGTTAGCTCCCACGTGTCATTCCTTCTTATTGCAGCAATCTCCCCGTCCATGGCCTTCTTCCATTTATTGTCTTCAATTGCTTCTTCGTATGTCACTGGATCACATTCTGTCATTAGACAGAATAGTGAATAGTCGAACTGCGTCTCTACAGGTTCCGTAGAATTGTAGATATCGTTGAGACTCCGTGTTCTTGTGGGTGCTTCATCTGAGCTGCTGCTTCCGCTGCTGCTGGTTGGTGACGAAGGGGCTGTTGTACCAGGACTTTGATCATCGCCTTGTTCTTTTTGGTTGATGACATCATTGTCGTCTTCGTTGAAAAATAATCCTTCCACTTTCTTTTCTTCTTCACTCCATCTCCAGTAATCCGCTTCATCGAACTCGACATCTCTTGAGATAATCAATTTCTTAGTAAGAGGATTATAAAGTCTGTAGGCCTTACTTCTTTTGTCATAGCCTATAAAGATACACTTCTCTCCTCTATCGTCAAGCTTTTTCCTCTGTTGCTCAGGAACGTGTGCATATGCAATGCATCCAAAAATTTTGAGGTGTCCAACTCTTGGCTTGTGATCGCTCCATGCTTCTTCTGGTGTCTTGTGTCTTACACTTTTTGTTGGACATTGATTCAACAGATAAACTGCGCATTCAACGGCTTCAGCCCAGAAAGTTCTCGGAAGGTGTTTACCTTTTATCATGCTTCTTGCCATATCCAGAATTGTCCGATTCTTCCTTTCTGCAACTCCGTTTTGTTGTGGAGTGCGTCTGGCTGTTAACTGATGAATGATTCCATGATCCTTGCAGAAACTTTCATAAAGCTTTGCAGTATACTCGCCTCCTCTATCGGATCTGAGTATCTTCAAATATCGACCACTCTGTTTTTCCACCATTGCTTTGAACTCCTTGAATTTTTCTAGGGCTTCCGATTTTGCTTTGAGAAAATAAACCCAACATTTTCTGCTATAATCATCAATAAAAGTTAGGTAGTACCTGTTTCCACCGAGTGATTCAATGTCGTACGGACCAGATATGTCGGTGTGTACAATTTCCAATGGTCTTCTAGCTCTTCGAGATTTTCCTACTTCAAATTTCTGCCTATGCTGCTTTCCTTTGACACAGGCTTCACACAGTTGATCTGGATGATTAATACTTGGTAATCCATTCACCATATTTGTCTTCGACAACAGCTTCAAGCCAGAAAATCTGAGATGTCCGTACCTTAAGTGCCACAACCATGATTCATTCTTCAGATCCGTCTTCATGCATTTTACTTCTCCAGACTCGATGTCGAGGGTGAAAAGACGATTTCGCATCATATCAACTCGAACAACTAATTCTCCACTTTTGTTCCTGATGGCGAGTGAGCGGTCTTTCATATGAACTTCATATCCTTTTTCTAGGAGTTGACCAAGACTGATCAGGTTGCTCTTCAAAGCTGGTACGTAGTAAACGTCTGAGATGTACTTCTTCTCTTCATTCCTTTGTGTTATAACAACCTTACCCTTTCCTTTGATTTCTGCATGTGAGTTGTCTCCAAAAGTTATTTGTCCATGAACTGTTTCATCTAATTCTGTGAACAGCTCCTTTCTTCCATACATGTGGTTGCTTGCACCGTTGTCGAGATACCACACACTTCTCTTGCGATCTTCATTTTCTCCGTAAGTGAGAAAGACACTTGATTCCACTTTTTCGTTGCCTTCTGCTGCGACTGCTACATGGTTTCTTTCATCCACTTTGTGTGTTGATCTGCACTCGTAACTGAAATGTCCATACTTGTTACAGTTGTAGCATTGTACCTGAGATTTATTTTCTTGAAATCTGCCTCGGCCACGACCTCTAGATACACGTCCACGGTTGGATGTTTGATAATCTTTATTTTCTTGATATCTCCCATATGATTGATTTCCACGTCCTCGTGATCCTCTTCCTCCTCTGTTTCCACCACGGTAGCCTCCACGGTATCCTCTGCGGTTTCCTCTTCCTTGGCTAAAGTTATTACTTGTTTCTCCGTCGTCGACGGACAACTTGCTATGCAAGGCTTGATCAAGATTTTCACTATCTTCATTTAGCTTCATCTTTTGCTCATGGGCTTGCAGAGAACCCACAAGTTCTTCGAGCGACATCTTTTACAAATCTTTTGATTCTTCGATGGCAACGACTACGTACTCGAATTTGCGTGTGAGTGACCGTAGAATTTTCTCCATCACTCTTACCTCGTCAAGAGTTTCTCCATTTCGTTTCATTTCATTTACCACCGATTTTACACGATTGGCATAGTCATCGATATTCTCGGAGCTATTCATTTTTAACATTTCAAATTCAGCTCTAAGTGACTGAAGGCGTACCTTTTTAGCTTTTTCTACACCTTGAAATGATTTTTACAAAATCTCCCATGCATTCTTCGCGTTCTTTACATCTGATATTTTCTCGAAGGTTGATTCATCCATACCTTGAAAGATACTATTCAAGGCCTTTTGATCCTTCTTTCGTGCTTCTCGTAACGCCTTCTTAGCGTCATTTGATAAAGCTGCTTCTGTAGCGGCATCTCTGGGCTCGATGTATCCTTTTTCAACGATCTCCCAACAATCTTGCGAACCGAGCAAAGCCTTCATTCGAATGCTCCAATTTCCATAATTTGTCTTCGTCAATTGTGGAACTTGTAGCTGAATTACGTCACCCATATCGACTTGTTAGATGAACACCAAAGGTACTCCGAACTGGACACGAACCGGACACGAACCGAACTCCGAACCAAGCTCCGAACCGTAGCTCTGATGCCACTTGTTGGAAACGTGATGGGCCGAAAATTTACTTTTTATTACACACTCAATATATTACAATACGAAGATTACAAATATTTTCTCAATGACTAGATAGTCTAGCTGCTGCTAGATTTTAACTCACTCAAGGTTTGCTAACCTTCTCACTCTCACTCACGTTGCTTCTCTTATTTCTTTTTTCTTCTCATTTTACTTCATTACAACACAAGTTCAAGCCTCTATTTATAGGCTGATAAAATGACAACAAATGTGGCTATTAATCCACTTAATTTCCAGCCACAAAACATCTCAATAATGGAGCACTTTGTATGGCTAAAATTTCAGCACTTTGCATGGCACAAAATTGCTCCACGTCTCATGCTTCTAGATTATGCTTGGAGTGGGTTTGATTTCTAACAAACCTCCAGCTCTTTGCAATTCCCCAATGATTCTGGAACCTTTCCTTCCAATCGGTTCTGATTGAGATCTAGAGTTTGCAACTTACAACTTTCTGGAAAAGTGTCGGAAATGATGCCACTAAGGTTGTTTCCCCTTAGAATCAGTACTCCAAGAGACACGTTCATCTGAAAGAGGCATTGAGGAATTGGGCCACTCAGGGAATTATTAGACAGATCAAGTACATCAAGAGATGTACTATTGCATATCGACTGAGGGATACTCCCATGAAAGTTATTATTTGAAAGGGACAAGAAAGAAGCAGACCGGAGGGAGTCACCAATGTGAGGTGGTAAAATGGAGCTGAAATTGTTAGAAGAGTAATCCAGATAAAAGACATCATATGGGTTAAGAATTGGGATTTGCCCTTGCAATTGGTTCCCATGTGCGTCAAGAAAACGAACATTAGAAGTTATATTCTCCAAAGGTCTTTGAAATTCCACAAAAAAGTTCTGAGAAAGATTTAGGTACTCGAGACTTGTTGCTTTCCAAATCCAATTGGGTATTTTCCCATGAATTTGATTCTTTGAGAGGTCTAGTTGAATTAAACTGGACTGATTCTTCAAAAAATCAGGGAACTCGGTTAAGTTGCAAGACGCCAACTTCAATGTGGTAAATGTGGGGAAAGAAATCGAGGAAATATTAGTATCGGTGACATCAATAGACAACCTGTTATATGAGAGATCAAGGTAAGAAAGATTCCTCAAGTTCTGAAAGGCACTCATTGGTATCGATCCACTGTAGTTGTTTGAGGAAAGGGATAGTAACTTCAGACCATGGAGTTCAAACACGGACATTGGGAATTGCCCTTGAAACTTGTTGCTACTAAGATCAAGTCCCTCAAGCAATGAAGAGGCCTTACCATGAAGGTCACTAAGGTTACCTTTGAATTGGTTTTGAGAAAGGAAAAGTCTTTGCAGTGATGGAACGCAAAACAAAGCCGGTGGAATGGTTCCACTTAACTTGTTCTTTCCTAAGTCAACAATTTCTAGCTCAGAAAGACTTGACCAATCAGTGGAATGAATTCCACCATTTAACTGATTATAACCAAAACTTAGATATGTAAGATTTCTGGATGATGAGAATGATGGTATTGGACTAGAAAAACGGTTAAAGGAAAAATCCAGATACACAAGTTGGGTAAGTTTCTTCATTGTTTTGGGTATGGCTCCACTGAAATTACATTCTGCAAGCTCTATTCTTGTCAGTTTTCCAAGGTTACCGAGAGATTCTGGTACTTGCCCCTCAAAATTTGTGCGGCTAAGTGACAGAATTTGAAGAGAAAGATTGGGAGAAAATTTTTGAAACGAACCTTGGAGTAAATCGTTGTCTGACAAATCAAGAGTCTGTAATGTAGGTATCTGAAAAATTTCATCTGGCAATCTTCCACTCAAATTAGTGTAAGTAAGACTGAGGGAAGTCAGGTTTGGGAATTCCGCAAAGAATTTTGGAACCGACGCAGACAAGTTGTTGAAGTCCAAGTGAATTACTGAGAGAGATCGAAGCTTGGAAAGTGAAGAATGTATAGGTCCCGATAGATAACAGCCGGACATGTTCAACACTTGCAACTCGGTCAGTGGCAATAAAGCCTTGCACCACTCGTTCCCCTTAGCTGATATATTTACATCATCAAGATAGAGAAATCTCAGCTTCGTGAGATTTTGAACAAGCATCTCTAGGTTTGGCTTCTCAAGTTTCAATGGTCTTCCAAGATATAAAGATACAGATAAATCAAGAGTAACCAACCTTGTCAAGCGTGATATCTCTATTGGAATTTGTCCTTCAAAGCCAGCATGGGACAAGTTAAGATAACTCAAATTCTCCAGCTTATCAAACGCAGAAGGAAAAGCTGGCTTGAATTCGTTATAAGCCAAATTGAGCCACTGAAGATGTTGAAGACGAAAAAGACTACTTGAATTGTCAATTGAACTTGAAATTGATCTCCTGTTCAAGTCAAGACCGATGACATGACCACCTCCATCGCAACTTACACCATCCCAGGAACAACAATCTGTGTTTTGATTCCATTTCAGCGGCACCAGCTTTCCTGATGAATCATAATTGTAGCTGAAGCTGCTTTCGAGTTGAAGCAACAACCGACTCTGATCACTTTGACATTGAGCCGAAACCAAAACCACATCGACAATAAACATAACCGATACAAAAGAATTTAAGAAAAGCAATGAAAAGAGTGAAATCCTCATTAGTATCAATAATGAGAGATATCAATACAAAATAATGAGAGATATCAATACAACAAAGAGTTATGAAGAAGATAACAATGGCACTAGGTTGAGGAAGGAGCAAGTCCACAACCACGAGTTTTCGGCATAACCTTTTTCAGTGGCAGCAACTAAAAAACAAATCCTTTTAGCAAAATGTAGAATGAAGGAAGATGGAAACTCTGAAATTAGAGAAGAAGCAAAGATATGGGATGCTAGGCAAAAGGAAGAACCGTCAAACCATGTGCAGTCAGCATCAGTACATGACGCGTTGTTTTGTGGGCTTTTCTTTAGCATTTATTTTGTTCAATAGACTGGCTGAAGTTTGTAGCTTCTTTTTAGCAACTTGGAAAAATCATACGAAGACTTTGAGTGGTGGTCTCGCAAAACTGCTGCCCATCCTTGAATTTAATATAACCAGACCATCGAGACAAAACTCACTTATTCAATAAGGCTGAATGTTGTGTTTTAATTCATTCATGTTTTTTTTTTCAAATTGAGTCATTTTAATGCTGATGACTATAATGGATTTGTTGGATAAAATGGCAGCAACAACCAAACAATGAAACACTAAGAGCATAAGCTCTTCAAACAGCAAGCAGAAAAACACAAAGCATCAAGAGCATAAGCTCTCGGTTAACAAGCAAAAGAAAAAAAAATATGTTTGATTGAAACCGAATGATGATACCATTTTCATTTCATTTCAAAATATAGAGTTACAAAAGTGGAATGTTTACCTAACAATTTCCACTAAATTTGGCAACTTGCCAATTAATAATTAAAAAGATGAAAGCATTATAGCTATCATTATGAAAGCATATTAGCTATTATTATGAAACCAAGTTGCATATCAACTTGTTTCAATTATATCTATCATTATAAATATTAAAAATAAACAAAATAAACAAAATGCACCAAGTTGCTCCTTTGTTGCTTTACAGTTCATGTTCAACACTCCTCCTTGGACTGTAGGCAACAAACACCAATTGATTTCCTTAGAAATTCAAACCTGATTGTGCCAAGAGGCTTTGTTAAAATGTCAGCCAATTGATCTTGTGAGCTGCAATGTATTAGACTCACTTCTTTGGATTGGACAACTTCTCGAACAAAGTAAAACTTGAGCTTAAAATGTTTGGTTTTGCCATGAAAAACAGGATTTTTAGAGATGGCAACTGCTGACTGGTTATCCACCAAAATTTCAGTAGGCTCGAGTTGTTCTTCATTCAAATCACATAGCAACTTCCTAAGCCAAAATGGCTTGATTCACTGCTGCAGCTGCTGCTATGTATTCAGCTTCAGCAGTAGACTAAGCAACAGTTTGTTGCTTCTTTGAACTCCAACTGAAAACTCCCGAACCAAGTGTAAAGAAGTAGCCTGAAGTACTTCTCATATCATCAACTGATCCACCCCAGTCATTATCTAAGTAGCCAGTTAATTTCAGCTCACTTCCTTTCTTGAACATTACACCAAACTTCAAAGTACCTTTGACATACCTGAGTATTCTCTTTACTGCTTTCAAATGAGTTGTATTGCAACTGTTCATGAATCTAGACAGTAGACTAACTGAATGCATAAGGTCAGGTCTGGTTGCTGTCAAGTAAAGTAAACATCCAATCAGGCTTCTATACTCCTTTTCATCTACCTTTTCTTCATTTCCAAAGCTGCTTAGTTTCTCTCCCACAGCTAATGGTGTGCTCACTGGTTTGTTGTTTTCCATATGAAACTTAGTGAGAATTTTCAAGGCAAATGCATGCTGGCTGATAAAAATGCCTTGATCAAACTGGTCTACTTCCATACCAAGAAAGTAAGTCATGATTCCCAAGTCTGTCATGTCAAACATGTCTTGCATATTCTTCTTGAACTCCTGAATCAAATCGACCCTGCTTCCAGTCACTAATAGATCATCTACATATATTGAGACAATCAGCAAAGTCTCATCTTTGGACTTCTTTATAAACAAAGTTGGCTCACTCAAACTTTTCTCGAAATTGAGCTTAGACAGGTAAGCATCTATCCTGTCATACCAGGCTCGAGGAGCTTGTTTTAGTCCATAGAGTGCCTTCTTCAGCTTGTAAACCTTGTCCTCCTTTCCTTGGACTTTAAATCCATCAGGCTGTTCAACATAAATCTCCTCTTTAAGGAAGCCATTCAGGAAAGCTGACTTGACATCAAGCTGATGGACCTTCCACTGTTTCTGTGCAGCCAAAGCAAACAGGAGCTTTATGGTGTCCAGCCTTGCTACTGGAGCAAATGTCTCCTCAAAATCAATGCCAAACTGTTGATTGTACCCTTTCACCACAAGCCTTGCCTTGTGCTTGTTCAAAGAGCCATCAGCATTGAATTTGGTCCTGAAAACCCATTTGACACCTATGACCTTCTTCTGATCAGGTCTGTCTACCAGATCCCAAGTGTCATTCTTATGGATCATGTCGATTTCAGCCTCCATAGCCTTCTTCCAACTCTTGCTTCTTGCAGCTTCTTCATAGCTTGAAGGCTCAACAATGGCCACATTGCATCTTTGGTAGATATCAGCAATAGACCTGGTCCCTCTCACAGGAGTATCATCTACATTGGCATTACTGACTTCATTTTCTGCCAATTCCAAATTATTGTCAATCTGCTCTTCTTCAAACTGACTTGTGTTAGAGCCATCTAGACTCCAAAACCTTCCTTCATCGAATTTGACATCCCTGCTTACCAAAATCTTCTTGGTTGAAGGATCAAATACTCTGTAGCCCTTCTTGCAGCTACTGTAGCCAACAAATATACCAGGAACTGATCTCTTCTCAAGCTTGGTTCTTCTTTCTGGTCATGTTCATCACTGTTCTGTTCTTCCTTTCACATACTCCATTTTGCTGAGGAGTATACACTGTGGTCAATTGATGATGAATCCCAGCCTGCTCACATAGCTTCTGAAATCTTTCAGACAAGTATTCAGAACCATTGTCTGTCCTCAAGGCCTTAATCCTGCAGCCTATTTGATTTTCTGCCAATGCCTTGAACTTTCCAAAAACTTCAAACACTTCTGACTTTTGTTTCATGAAATAAACCCAGCAAAATCTGGTCAGATCATAAATAAACAGTATAAAATACTTACTTCCATTCAGTGAAGGAGTCTTCATTGGTCCACAGACATCTGAGTGCACCAATTCAAGTCTTTCTCGAGCCCTCCATGCTTGGTTTACTGGAAAAGGCAACCTGGCCTGTTTACCAAGCTGACATACTTCACAAACAGACTCATTTGCATCAACCTTAATCATGTCCTCTGTCAAACTCATCTTGTGTAGCAAATTGAGTGACCTGAAATTGACATAGCCAAATCTTCTATGCCACAGATCAGCATTGTCAACTGAACTTGTATAGGCTATTCTCTCAAGTTGGCTCACATCCAACATAAAACACCTATCTGCCATGGGTGCTGAAACAACTTCTCTACCAAGAATATCATTAATAACACAAGAATCATTCTTGAAAACTAGAGAGTAGCCTTTCTTAACCAGCTGACCTACACTAAGTAGATTTTGATCTATTTCAGGTACATAAAGCACATCTGAAATAACCTTGTTACCTGAACTAGTGTTGATCACAACATCACCTCTGCCTTTAGCTTCAATCAGATTCCCATTGCCTATTCTGACCTTTGAAGCAAAACTCCCGTCAAGATCCTTGAACAGGCTCTCATTTGATGCCATGTGATGTGAGCAGCCACTATCCACAAGCCAACTGCATTTGGATTTGCTTGTGGTTGTAGAACATGAGGCAGTGAAGACATGCTCCTCCTGAGCTTGAAGATCTTCAGCAGTCTTGGCTTGTACTGGCAGAGTTTGTGACTTTTCTTGATTTCTACAAATCTTTTCATGATGACCATACTGCTTGCAGCTCTTGCATTGGATGTCTGGTTTGTTCCAGCAATACTTCTCCAAATGGTTAGTCTTCTTGCAGTGAACGCATGGTGGAAACCTCCTTCTACCGACATCTTTCTTTGATCTTTCCCTCTTTTCAAACCAAGGCTTCTTAACTTTCTGACTTGAGCTGGAGCCTTCTCTGACCTTTGCTTGAAAAGCACCTTCAGAACTTTCCTCCTGCCTACTTGCTCTTCTCTGCTCAAGTGCATAAAGTGAGTTAACCAAATCAGACAAAGAAATGGTTGTGAGATCTCTCGAGTCCTCCAATGAGGAGATTTTTTACTCAAATCTTTCAGGTAAGGTGGTAATAACCTTCTCAACAACCCTGCTGTCACTGAAATCTTCTCCAAGGAGTCTAATATTATTGACAGTAGCCATAATCCTATCAGAATATTGCTTGATAGTTTCTGACTCCTTCATCTTCAAATTTTCAAACTCCCTTCTAAGATTAATTACTTGTTGCTGCCTTGTCTTGTCTGATCCCATGAACTCTTCTTTCAGCTTGTCCCAAGCTTGTTTGGGTGAGTCACAGGCCATGATGCGAGTAAAAATTACATCAGACACTCCATTCTGTAGGCAGGCCATGGCTTTATGCTTCTTGGCTCGCTCCTCACCATGTTGCTTGATCTGAGCAATGGTTGGATTTGCTCTCAATGGTAGTGGCTCGACATCATTTTCAACTGCACTCCATAGATCAAGTGCTTGGAGGTAAGTTTTCATTTTAACTATCCAAATGTGGTAGTTTTCTCCAGCAAAAATTGGTGGTGGAGGAGGTGCAAAGCTCATGTTGCTGAAACTAATTTTGCAGAAGCAAAACTGACTTTGTTTTGAAAACTAAAACAAAACCACAAAGGTCCTCAAAGATAGGATGCTCTGATTACCATTTGTTGGATAAAATGGCAGCAACAACCAAACAATGAAACACTAAGAGCATAAGCTCTTCAAACAGCAAGCAGAAAAACACAAAGCATCAAGAGCATAAGCTCTCGGTTAACAAGCAAAAGAAAAAAAAATATGTTTGATTGAAACTGAATGATGATACCATTTTCATTTCATTTCAAAATATAGAGTTACAAAAGTGGAATGTTTACCTAACAATTTCCACTAAATTTGGCAACTTGCCAATTAATAATTAAAAAGATGAAAGCATTATAGCTATCATTATGAAAGCATATTAGCTATTATTATGAAACCAAGTTGCATATCAACTTGTTTCAATTATATCTATCATTACAAATATTAAAAATAAACAAAATAAACAAAATGCACCAAGTTGCTCCTTTGTTGCTTTACAGTTCATGTTCAACAGGATTTACTCCATACAGTCATTGAATTTAGAAGAGTTAAAACTACAGTTATTACTTTAATCTTACTTATGTAAATGGGATTAATCCTCCATAAGCTGAGTTGAAGCTGGTGAAGATCCTAACCTTGTAGCTGATATGGAGAAAAAAAAACACATGATTTAGAATAAAAAGCCATAGGATCAAATCAATCCTCCAATTACAGAGATTTATTATCAACTAATAAGACATTAAGACTAATAATTTCATAGTTCGTGGCTGTCCCTTGGAACACATGCCATTGCAATGCAAATCAGCTGGTTCTCTCATAACTCCCTTCCTATTTGCAATACAATCTGAATTCATATCCTCAACTTGAAGCCTTCCATTCTAACTTTGAACTTTCACAATGAAGGCTTGGTAAATTTTCATGAAGTACTTTTCTTTTCCATGAAGTCTTCTCAACTTTTAAGTTGTCTGATCCTTACATTATTCAACTATATTTCTGTCATTTTGGTGCAATGCATGTGAGGCTTTGTCAACTATCTTTTTTCCTTGACCATAAGCCTTTTTCTTCAATAATCTAATCCTGAAGAAATTTCCTCCGAGTAACACTACTTTGATTACCAAAAATATTCATGTCACACCCCAAATCTGGATGATCTGAACTGAAAGCATGAAGAAGTAAAGTTGTTTGTTCTAGCACATTCTGATAGTTAGTTCGCCAAATTGTAGCTTTTGACAAACTATTGTATTGGCAAATTGTACATCCGCCCATAGAAGAATATTAGGATTTAGTCTTCGACATGTTCTTCAATAAAAGAAATTCTCAATAATAGAAAAAATAAGCCTTGTGTAGGTTGCCACCAAAGGTATATTATGCCTAGTTTGTTTTCAGATCTGATTATAAGCCAACTAGACTGATTGGACAAATGACGTGTGAAAAAAAGCTCTCATTTATGTTTCCCTCGAAATTTGTAGGCCATTAAAAGGGACACATTCTGAAATCTCTTGACACTTGTCAAATTCCACTAAACAAAAGTGAGTTATATATACGGATGAGAAAAGTTGGTGAGAAGGTTTCTTCTTTCTTCAAAATGACTCTTTAATTTTTTTTTCTTTTTCTTAAGTACTAAAATTTATTTGCTAGTTACTCTTCTTCTGTAAACTGGAAGCTAAAGATTCTTGAGAAAATATAGAAGAATGTTATCTCCTGGTAAGTCTGATAACTTTGCATGTTAAAAATAATGATGCTATGAAGTATATGGCTAGTAAGTGCATAGGGGTTTTCTGTAAAAGAAATGTTAGAAATTTGTCTACAAATGTGTTTTAATGGTAAATTCATGTTCTTTAAGTAGTTGTTGTTCCTGGTTCGAACTGGATGTTGAAGTCTGGAGTTGGTAGTTGCTGTAGGTGATTATCAGGTGAATTCCTAATTAAGACTCCTACAAGTTTTTTAGATAAGTCCCTTATAATCAATGTTTCAAAAACAGTAAATGAGTACATGAATGATTGCTGAAGAAAAGTAAGTATATTTGGTATAGGATCTAATGAGTCCAAAATATGATGAATTGTGTATGGATGTTTGTGACTCTGAAAAAAATAACAATATGTGTGTATGCCTGGATTATATACTATGAGATGAATTGTGTATGGAATGTATACTGTGAGATGTGTGTATGTGAGTTTATATTGGATGTATGATGAGTGATTTGGAATGTTTTGGGACTAGGGTGTATCTGAGTATGGAGAGGTTAATATATGAGTCTGGTCAACGTGGTGGTAATTGATGAAGTTCGTCGGGATAGTAAACACGAATTTTGATATGAAACTCTGAAGAAAGTTGTTAAAGTGGGCAACAAACAGCAATATGTATGTTACCCGGATAAAATACAGCAACTACAAATGTACGTAAGTTATCCGGATGAAGTATGTTTTTTTACAATAGACGACCTGTATATGATATGACAGAAAACTTTTTGACTGGATAGAGTTGGTCAAATACTTTCCAGTTTTAAACAGGTCCTAGGTTATCATTAGGATGTATTTAATGTTTGTTCACTTCTACAAGTTAAAAATATTATTGTAGTTTTATATATGTACATCATACATTTGATAAATTAATCAAAAGAGAATAGTCGATTCTTGTTCTCTTAGTTTTCTCATCCTTTTTGCTTCTATTGTTTTTGGTTGCTTTCCTTGCAACTCTCATTTCTTTGAATCTCAAACTTATTTCATATTTTATCCGGAATTATTGCTTTGTTGCTCTAGTTTTAACAAGAGCTTCATATTTTATCCGAATAAATTAGTTCTATTTTTCTTCTTGTGTGAAAAACCCAACAAATGGTATCAAGAGCTTAAGTCTTTGAGGACCTTGTTTGTGTTTGAGAGAAAAGAAGCAGAAGCTATTTTTTTTGTTAGTCTGTTTGTTTGCTGCAAAGATGAGTTTCACACCACCACCACCACCTATGTTTGCTGGAGAAAACTACCACATTTGGGTAGTTAAGATGAAGACATACCTTCAAGCACATGATTTGTGGAGTGTGATCGAGAATGATGCTGAACGACCTCCATTGAGGGCAATCCAACCATTACTCAGATGAGGCAACACAATGAAGAGTGTGCCAAGAAGCATAAAGCAATGACCTGCTTGCAAAATGGGGTCTCTGATGTGATCTTCACAAGAATAATGGCTTGTGATTCACCAAAGCAAGCATAGGAGAAGCTAAAGGAGGAGTTTATGGGGTTAGGAAAAACAAGACAGCAACAACTGATCAACCTTAGAAGGGATTTTGAGAATCTGAAGATGAGAGAGCCAGAGACCATTAAGCAGTACTCTGACAGAATAATGGCCATAGTCAACAACATTAGACTCCTTGGTGATAATTTCAGTG